>NW_007729191.1:455271-457272 GCF_000696425.1 Galeopterus variegatus
AGAAGTTAACTTTGCATGTGCAGTGCTTAATGTATTTGTTTTTAATAATTGCTGAGATACATGCACATAGATAGTATTCTAATTTCTATAAGAAGGTAATGCATTATTGATTTAAAGGCTAGTACCTAACAGTGAAAAGACAACAAACATTTAGATTCTTATTTTAATTAGCTTTGTTTATGTTATTGCAAATAATAATACAATCATTGCTCAGATACCCCAAGTCTCAAGTCATGATAATAGTAAGAAATCTAATGATGTGGCTCACTAATCTATATAGAAGAGAAAACTTTTGCTACAATATAATAGTATTAAGAATTATCTTTTAAGTGACTAAAATACAACAAGTTTCTAGGCCTGCTAACATTTTGCCTAGAGTTAATTTATTCCAGTGTTTGAGAATGCTGGCTTCATGTTGATGTTCAGCAGAATTCACATTTGCTTTATCTCATCTGTCGTAGTTACTCACATGTATAAAGCAAAGTCGGGTTGGAGGTGTTGGAAGGGACACTAAAGGTCAATTTACAAATGGGCAAAATGAGATACAGAGTTAAGGTAAACTTGCACATAAGTTGTTTTTTTTTTTTAATAGATCTTGAACAAATGGGCAAAATGAGATACAGAGTTAAGGTAAACTTGCACATAAGTTGTTTTTTTTTTTTTAAATAGATCTTGAATTTTTAGAGTCAGAAGGGAATTTTCAAATTAATTAACCTAAGGGCTTCATTTTAAAGATGAAGACATTGAAGGCAGAAGAGGTTCAGGAATTTTCCCAAGGTTTCATATCTGGTGAGCACTCCAGGACTAGAATCTGGGTTTCCTACTTTACAGACCAGTATTCTTTCCATTCTCCTTAACCTCCCCAGTCACATCAAAATTAATGCCTACCTGAATGGTTGCACTGAATGAAAAAAAATAGCAGTTGAGCTGGTTTGGATTCCCCAAACTGTTGAAGATGGCTTAGTCCTACTCATCTTCTATTTGTTACTGGTTAAAACATCATAAATCATTCTTGCACACTAACTCATGGTGCAAAGGTCATAAACAGGACTACAAAATGAAATTCTGCTAAAGTTACTAGCAAATTTAAAAAAGCAGGTTATTTGTGCTTTTTAATTAAAATTATCTTGAATATGGGGAAATATTGAAGAAGGGAAGGAAGGAATTTCATAAGCTTGACAGTGGTTTAATTTTCATGGTATTTTGATGCCACTGGAGATAACACATATTTTAGAGGAAAGATTTATGTGTGTGCATATATGCGTGTGTGTGTAGCTGGCTGAGGATATAGGGTCCATCTAACACTCTCTATGCTTCTTTCTAGAAAAAACCCATACAAGCCATGATTATTGGAAGCAGAGAAATAGTCATAGGATGCAAATTTCTGCAATCCAGCCGGGCAATGGGGGCTGTTATATAATGATGGTATGTGCTAGGGGAACAGACACAGGAGAGCTATTACAGAATAAGAGATGGACATGGAAGGCTTCACAGAGAAGGTGAAATTTCAGATAAAGCTTGAAGGACAGATAGATCAGTATACTAACAAGCAATGTAGAGAGAGTTTTCAAAATGGGAGCCCACTGCGTTCTCTAACCTATTACAATATTCTTTGTATTTTGAATGTGCAAGGTGCTTTCACACCACTGTGGAATATTCTCAGCTCCTCCTTCTGTCTAAAATATGAGGGTACTTCAAAAAGTCTGTGGAAAAATAGAGTGAAAAGATAATATAAATCTTTCCATGAACGTTTAAAAGTACCCTTGTATACTTGTTCTCGTTTTGTACTTGGAAGATGCTCATTCATCTTTCAAAACCTGTCTGAAGTGATTCTATCGCTCTTTAGCTCTCCTGGATTTCTTTTCTTGCCTCAAACAGAAGTAAATGCTTTCTAGCATACTATGCATCACATTTTATGTTATTTTTTGGCACATTACATTTTATTCTAAATGACAACAGCAATAAATATTTATTTCGTTGTGTGTGTGTGTGTGTGTGTGT
>NW_007729191.1:458481-459509 GCF_000696425.1 Galeopterus variegatus
GAAACCAGTTATTACAGTGTCCCAGGCAAGAGCCGTAAAGCAATGGGAGCAGAGATGGGTGAAGGCTTGGCAGTGTCACACGTGCTAGAGGCAGGTCAAGTGAGGTGAGGATCATAAGGGGGCCCTGACCTTGGCAATTAGTGATGTTTGTGATGATGGTTTCAGAGAAGCAGAGGGGCAGGAGCTAGTTGGCCCATATAGAGGAGTAACTGAAACATGAGAGTTAAATGCTACAATATGGATGCTTATCTGAGAATTTTGACAAGGAAAAGAGATAGGTAGGTAAGGAGCTTGAGGAGGAGAAAGGGACCCAAGAAGTCTTAGCTGTTGTTGCCATCGAAAAAGACAATAAATGCATTTGGATTCAAACTGGGAGAAACCCATGGAAAGGGGAACAGTTGGAGATGCAAAGGAGGTAAGAGTTAAGTTGAAGAATGACACCCAAGGACATAAGAGTAATAGAACACAGCAGAAATTGGCCTATTTATAATCCAAGTCCTTTTATATTTGTAGCTGGGCATTTCAGAATTTTGAAACTGAATGTATGCAGCAGATGTTTGTCATGGGAGATTTTTATTTGAGGATTATAAACCTCTCTGTGATTTGAAGCTAGCTTACATGTATTGCATCATTCCTTTATGGGGCTGCAATAACTCAGTCCTTGTGATAACTTTATAAGGTAGGCGCTATCAGTATCCCCATTTTATAGATGAGGAAACTGAGGCATAGAAAGATTAAATTACATGCCCAAAGCCAAAGAGTTACTGAAACATGGAGTCTGCATTCAAATCTAGACAATATAAAGCCAAAGCCCACATTCCTGTATTGTCTCTCTGTGCTTCTACTGAATGTGCATATAAAGAGGAGTCCAGAAGTATATTTACTCAGTGCTAACTTTGATAGCTCCTGGTTGGTGGGATTTGGTATGTTTTTTACTTTTGTTTTTGAGCTTTGTAGTAAAACACTTAGTTCTTCTCTTTGTGAAATAAAATAAGGTCCTTAATCTAAAATTCTAATTTAATAGGGTG
>NW_007729192.1:0-3085 GCF_000696425.1 Galeopterus variegatus
TTTTTTTTTTTACTTTTAATAGTCTTTGCTCTGAGATCTATTTTGTCTGATATTAAAATTGC
Organism: Galeopterus variegatus; assembly: GCF_000696425.1. Lineage (NCBI taxonomy): Eukaryota > Metazoa > Chordata > Mammalia > Dermoptera > Cynocephalidae > Galeopterus > Galeopterus variegatus. The sequence continues at coordinate 63 of NW_007729192.1, forward strand.
TACTCCAGCTTTCTTCGGATAAGCGTTAGCACAGTATATCTTTTTCCATACCTTTTCTTTAACCTGTTTGTGTCTTTGTATTTAGAGTAGGTTTCTTGCAGCAGTGCATACATAGTTGGGTTGTGCTTTTTCATCCAATCTGACAATCTCTGGTTTTAATTGGTGTGTTCAGACCATTTGCTGTTTGATTTCTATTTGCCCCATCCGTTCTTTGTTCATTCCTCCCTCTTTTCCCAGGCAGGGGTAAGCTGAATTCAGCCCCTGGGACAGTGGGGGAATGAAGGCAGTGCGGTACAGAGAGAGCACTGGCCCCGATCGGCAGGGTCTGGGATCTGGATGAGACTGCCTCTCCTCATTCTGAAGGGGCCACTCAGGTCTTGTTTCTCAGCCTCCCCTACCACGCTGCTCAGGGGAGTCAGAACAGTATCTGGTACCCAGAGAGTGTGTTGTTTAGCCCTTGTCACAGAGCAGGCAGGTGGCTTCTGGGTCTGTGTGTGCACGTGTGAATGCAAGGGCTTTTGTGTTTGTGTGTGCACGTGAGCGCATGTACATGTGCATGTGAGTGTGCGTGCATGAGTGTGTATGTGTGAGAATGTGCGTGTGAATGTGTGTACACGTGGGTGTGTGCATGTGTGTGCTTTTGAGACTGTGTGCATGTGTATTCTCTGGGACTCACTCACCGTCTGGCCTTTGGATCCAGGCTCTCCCTGGTTCCCAGGAAGCCCCGTTCCGCCCTCTGTCCCTCGCTTGCCAGGGGGACCCAGCTGCCCGGGTAACCCACTTTCACCCTTAAAGAAACACACCAAAATTGCCAGTCAAAGTGGGGAAACGGTTCTGGGGAGGGGAAGGGGGGCCTAGAAGAGCTAGAACAGTGATTCCACAGGGTCCACTGAGATCTGGATGCTGGGACAACAGACAGAGACCTGGGGGATGCAGGGGACAGAGGGGCAAAACTTCAGCATCCTTAGGAGGAAGGTCTCTTTCTCTATGCTGAAATCGGGGGTCCCACGTCCCCCTCCACTCCCCTCTGCATCTGTTCTCCCAACACACCATGCAGTTCCCACCTCCACACCTCTGTTCACACTGTTCCTCCTGCCTCCACCCCTGCTTTTCTCATTCAAATCCTCCCTGGGTCAAGGCCATCTCTCCCTCTGACTGCTGTCCTCACAGAGGGTTCCAGACTTTCCCCAACTAAACCTTGAGCTCAGGGAGGACAAGAACCCTGTCTGAGTCATTCATCTAAATCGTCCCTTCAGTGTGTAACCCCGGGCTCAGGGTGGGAAGCTTTCTAAAGATACCTGGAGGAGGATCCCAGTGGCAATGTCTGTGACTCCACGAAGGCCCACAAGAGGGCGCCCGTGGACAACTCAATAACATGATGAAGGTTTCCAGGGCCTGGTAGGGGCGGTCTGTACAGCTACCTGGATAAACTACCCTTTAAGTCTGGTTCGAGCTTGGGGCAGGGATCCCCAAGAAAGGTCAACAGCATGTATTGCATTTTCACACAGGCCTGGGACATGGGTACCCAAAGAGTCAGTACCATTACAGTCAGTACCAAAGAAGAAAGGGTGGAGGGCAGATGAATGGCTTAAGAAGGGTCTGACCTGGAATCCTGGGGGCCCCTGTGCTCCAGGCAAGCCGGCCACACCTGGGTTTCCTCTCTTCCCAGCAGGGCCCATAGGGCCAGGGTCTCCATCATCTCCCTGCTCCCCCTGTAAAGGAAGTAGGCAAAGGAGGGTCTCTCCTGTTTCAGGAATAGGCAGCCAAGGAGGCAGGATGGGTCCAAGCCCGGGTGAACTCTGGGTATAGCAGGAGGGAAGGAGGTCATCCTGCCTGTGTGCAAGAAGGCTGGACCAGGGCACAGGATGAGCTGAGGATTTGTGGGTGGGGATGGAAAGGAGCTTAAAAACTAGGAGCTTTGTCCACTGGGGAGGGGATGAGCTGAACCGCCTTCTGGGTGATGGCATCGCAGAGAGACAGTCAGAAGGGCCACACTCCAGGCCCAAAGGGATGAGGCGGATGCCCACCCCATAGCATCCCTGGAAACTTCTGAATATGTTGGTTCTGGCCCATCCACATTTCCCAATCAGCTTCTCTGGCACATGGCCTGTGGAAGTCCCCCTTACACCTAGTCTCAAATGGAGATGCTGCCTGTTAACCCCAAGTGCTACTCACTTGCTGTCCTGTGTGACCATCTCTGCCAGGAAGACCATCTGGTCCAGCGACGCCCTCGGGGCCCTGTCTCCCCACCACGCCCCGGGGTCCCGGCAGCCCCTGCAGGCCCTGGGGGACATAAGGAGCTGGTGAGGTCTACTAGGGAGGGTGGGGAGGCTGGTGGGAAGGCAGCAGCTGCAGGTCACTCACCTGCATTCCCCTCCGGCCTGGTGCCCCGGCCTTGCCTTTCTTTCCCTTTGATCCCTGAAAAATCAAGGGCCATGTGACAGAAGCTGCTGGAGGAGGTGCGGAACCCTAGGAGCTCTGGAAGGAGGTGTTGAGAGGATTGGGGCCCCTAGGTGAGGTTCTGATTCCACAAATGGGCCCAAGCACACTGGCCTTGGACCTGCAGTGCTGCCTCTGAGCCTGCTCTGGGCCTGGTGTCCCCTCACTGGCTCCCATGCTGCAGAGGCTCTTGGCATTAGGCCACCTGGTCCATTTGATCCTCAAGAGTGTGGCCAGCCCTGAGGGGTGTGGGTGGAGGGGCACATAGCAGGGGGGAGGGGGAGGACATTAAAATGGCGCTGGCTCAACCTCAGTGGAGGATGCAGGAGCCCTGGGTCCTAGGAGGAAGTTCTTCCTCCACGAGCATCCTTGTCTCTTCCTTCTTTCTCCAGACCCCCACACTTCACCTTCCCAGTTTTCTCTCTTTTTCTACATCGTGGTATAGTGGAGAGAAAAGCTGGCTTTGGCTCTTAACAGCCCTGGGTTCAAGTCTCACTAGCTGACCTCAGGCCGGTGGCTCCCCTCCTGGAGCCCTTGCAAAATGGAGCTGACCAGCCCTACTCCCTCGGGCTGTTTGGAGGGAA
>NW_007729192.1:3769-5700 GCF_000696425.1 Galeopterus variegatus
TCCTGGAGCCCTTGCAAAATGGAGCTGACCAGCCCTACTCCCTCGGGCTGTTTGGAGGGAAATGTTAGCATGGCCCGAAGCACATTGCAGGGCTCACGGTGGGCGCTGGTTCAGTTCCCTCCCAACCCTGCCTCTGACTTGCTGTGCAACCCTGGGCCAGCCTTTTCCCTTCCCTGGGCCTCAGTCTCCCAAGGGAGCATCCAGCTCTCTTACCTCTTCGCCTTTTGATCCTTTGGGTCCCGGCAGCCCCCGGGGTCCCGGATGCCCCTGCAAACCAAGGTGAGATGACGCAAGGCAGCCCCAGGACTCTCTCCCGGGGAGTGTGGCCAGTCTCCGCCTGGAGGAGGAGGTGTGGGGAGGGGTTTGGGGGTGCAGGTTCTGGGGCTGCCCCCAGGGTCAGGGCAGGAGAAACCAGATGGGCTGCCCCAGGTCCTCCTACAGGGGGAAGGGGAGGGGTCCCTTTAAGCTTTAAAGGGCCCAGTTCTTTAATTCCCACTGCTCCACCCCCATCAGGGCAGGAGGCAGGATGGGACAGGAAGCACCACTCACGGGTTGGCCCTGCTGGCCGGGCTTTCCACGGAGGCCTTGCACACCCTCCTGTCCCTGGAAGCCAAGGAGAGACAGGTGAGGGGGCCCATCTTGGGGGCCAGGGGCTGGGGGCCAGGGCAGAACCAGGGGAAGCCCTAGTTCTTCCTAGGCACGTGTCACTGTCCCTCTCTGGGTCTCAGCTTCCTCGTCTGCAAAATGGGTGGAACAATAACCCCACCCACATGGATGAAGGAGAGGCCTTGGTGGCTGTCACTGCTTCTGCTGGGAGAGCTGTTCTTGGCCACAGATGGGGAGAATGAGGCCCTCAGAGGGGAAGGGGCTACTCAGGACCATGCTGAAAGGAAACCATCAGCAGACACAAGGCGCAGATGGTCTCTCTCCCTCACCTCATCCTATCCGGCCCTCAGGAAAGAACCCTTCCCCTTGCAGTGTGAATGCAGGTCCTGGGCCTCAAAGGGGTGTTGTGTGTCTGGCCTGGGTGCTGATGGTGGGAGAGGAAGGCCTGTGTCCTGGTGAAGGCTGCCCTCTCTTATGACACCCCCGATCCTGCCAGCAGGTAGGAGCTCTGATACTTACAGGGTAGCCAGGGTCCCCCGATTCCCCGCGGTCTCCTTGATCACCCACAGGGCCCTGAATGGCAAGTACAATAGCAAAATATGGACCACCAGGCACAGAGGATGCCAGCCAGGGCCGCTGGCCACAGCCTCTGCAGAGCTCTTGCCCCTGCTCAGCCTGCCCCTCCCCCCACGGCGGGAGGCCCCGGCTCCACCTAGGATGCCATCCAGTCCAGGGGATGGAAGTGGGGGGCTTACCCGATCTCCAGGGGGCCCGGGCGGCCCCTCAGCCTTGCCATCGTCGCCCTGCTCCCCCTGCAGACACAGAACCAGCTTTAGGATAAACTGCTTGCTCCTGGGGAACCTGAAGAATTCCAGGCCGAAAGGGCCTTCCTCAGAGATGAAATCCAGTCTAGTTAGCGTAACAGATGGGGAGACTGAGTCCAGAGAGGGCAGGGCAGGCATGTCTGGGCCAGACCCAGGCGTGGTGTGCAGCCAGGATCAGGGAACACAGAAAGTGCTCTGTGCCCTCCACCCCTGTGGGCTCCCCCACCCCGACCCCTCAAGTGAGATCAGCTCGGAGGCAGAGGGCTCGGTTCATGTTCCGGCTTTGCACAGGTCCAGCAGCACGAAAATTCAGCACATCCCTTCGTCTCTGAGCTCCTTCTCTCAGCTGGGGAACGGGGGTGAAGGGGATAATGGGTGACACCCACAGGGGGGTGGTGAGGATTCCATGAAATGACGCAGAAGTTCCTGTCTGGGCCAGCAGAGACTCACAATAGTTCCTCCCGCTGGCATGCACGGGCACCACACGGGCCGGACACAGGC
>NW_007729192.1:6804-7819 GCF_000696425.1 Galeopterus variegatus
AGTAAGTGGACAAAGAACCAGCTTTAGGACGAACCTCCTACTCTTCCTTGGGAACCCCAGAGAAGGATCCAGGCTGCCCCCCAGGTTGTACTCAGCAGCTGGCCAACTTGGGGATCTCGTCCATAAGACAGTTTCCTCTGTGCAAAACAGGATCAGAAAGCCTCACAGCGCTGCTCTGAGGATTTGGTCAGGAAAGCACACTGAACTCTCGGTGAGCTGCTGCCCACAGAGCACAGCTCATGCAAACTGCTGCTGTCGATAATAACGGCAGTGACAGTGTGTCACCATGGATGTGGTCAGAGACAGATGGGGGAGGAGCAGAGTTTATAACTGAGTTCCTTGAGCCACGGCAGGCCACCCGAGGCCCACCGGCAGGACAGGTGGCTGGACACTACTCTCCAGCTACAAAGAAGGTATAAACAGAACAGCAAATGGAAGAATCTTGGGGCTCAAATACTCCAGCCCTAGAAAACTGGCATCACCTCCCCTGGAGGTCCATTCTGGGCAGGGGGCTCAAGCCAGGGCATCCCTGAGCCCCCTAGTCCACAGAGATTGAAGGGGAGGCCTGAGAGGCAGGAGAGAGGGAAACCGTCCCTGGGGCACACGTTTGGCCGGAGCCGGTTGGGAGGCTGGCGGCTGGACAACTTAACCCAGGCCTCTGTGGCTCCCGTGCACAGATGCTGTTGAGGTCTAGAAGCAGCTGCACCCAGAGAATGGCCCAGGGAGCAAGGATTTCCTCTCATCCTTGCCCATTCTCTATGGCTCTTTGACCCAGTGCTCAGTCCCACTGCCAAGGGAGGCAACTGGCCTGGGGGGCTTTGGGGCAGGGGTGGTGTTTACCAAGCATGTTTCATGAGCAGGCACTTCACGAAGTTTGATTCATACACTGTCTCACAGAATCTATACTGCAACCCTACAGTGCTGGGGCTACTGTCCCCACTTTACAGATGGGGAAACTGAGGCCCAGGGTGAAAGGATCCTAGCCAAGCCCACTCAGGAATCAAGGGATGGTCTG
>NW_007729192.1:8115-13045 GCF_000696425.1 Galeopterus variegatus
AACTGAGGCCCAGGGTGAAAGGATCCTAGCCAAGCCCACTCAGGAATCAAGGGATGGTCTGGGCCAAAAGCCAGCTATCCAGTTTGTCTCCCCTAGTCCCTGCATCATGGCTGTAGTTGGGGACATTTTTTTAGCACCAGGAACCCGGTGGAACACCCCCCATCCCTTTTTCCAGTCTCAGCCCATCTTCCCAGTTCCTCTGGCCACCAGCTTCATAGACACATGCCCCTTGGTGGTGGGGGAGTGTTCAAGGTCAACAGCATACTGGCTTATCATATTGGGCCTGCTGTTGGCTAGGGGAGCAGGGACTGGCATCAGACAGATGGAGTCCAAATCCTGGCCTTGCCATCTTCCTCTTGCTCGTCCTGGGCTGGCCTCTGAGCATCCTGTTCCACCTGTCATATGGAACAAGGACACCTCCAGGCCGGGATCATGGTGAAGATTACAGGGGACAGAGCTTAGCACATGGTTGTGTGCTTCAGTAGGTCTTCCCTAGAAACCTGCTCTCTCTCTTCCCAGCAACATCCAGTTAGCAGTTGGCTATTTCTATTTTTCAGCAGGTCCTCAAGAGAGGACGTCATTCCCAGCCCCTAGCTTACTAAGTCCTGCGTGAATACATGTTGGATAGCTGGAAGAATGAATTAATATAATAATACCTTACGAGTCAGAAAATACACCTGGCTGACACAGGTGATGTCCCGGTTAGCCTTAGCCTCGCATTCCCAATGCAGGATCAGGGGCTCCTGGGGACTCACCCAAGGCCCCCGCAAACTTAGAGCAGACTTGGTGTTAGGTTCCCATTCTCAGCAGCCACAGAGACTGCTTCTGGGGCTGCAGATGGCTGGGCAAGGTACTGGGGCACACTGGCTCCTTTTTGTTCAGGGTCCTTGTTAATCCCTTTTGTGCCAGCCCTGACAGGCTGTGAGGACCGAGGAGGGACTCAGAGTGGCACTTTCTGCAGCTCCCTGTGGACTCTGTCAGAGCCTGCAGCCCATTCTGATTGCAGATTTGTAGTTCTCCACGCAGGAGGAAGGGACCAGCTGGCCAGCAAGTCAGGCCAGCGTGATTCACTCGATAGTGGGATTTAGTTAGTGGGCAGCTGACTCAGCCAAAGGAGAGCTGGGGAGGCGGGGACAGGGGGACCGCTGTGGCTGCCTGCTAGGAGGCATTCCAGCTGAGCAATCTGGGAGGGGAGGAGTGAAGAAAGGAGGGAGGGACTCAGAGCCGCTGATGGAGACTCAGAGATGGGTTCTGGGGCCTTGGGATGTGACCCAGGGCTGATGCCTTGGATCTTCTGGCCCTCCATGTCCCCATGTGTACAGTGGAGCCGAGTCCAGTGATCAGCAAGGTTCCTTCCAGCAATTCCTCCTCATTCGCCACCTAAGGCTCGCTCAGCACTCTCCCCTCACTGTCACTGCGTGACCTCACTCTCATGCAAGGCCTCGACTCCCATGTTCACATAGATGATGGAATCATAGTCTCAGCCATGACATGCTCGACACTCATTTCCCCTGTTTGACTCTAAGCCCTGTGAGGGCAGGGATTGAGTCTGCTTTTGTTGCAGTGCTGGGCACAGAGATGACACCCCATGCATAGTGCTGAACGTGGATCTAATAACTCCTGCCTCCTGGCCGGCCACTGTGTGGGCAGGGAGTGAGCCACCACTGGCTTCCCATGCTACCCCAGCCACAGGTACCCGAGGGCCTGCCTCTGCTGGCTCCAGAGCTGACCTCAGCCCTAGATATGAGGTGGCAGTTGCTTCTCCAAGAGCAAACACCCACCTTTTCGCCTTTTGGCCCAGGAGGTCCAAGGGGTCCCACAATGCCTTTGTGTCCCTGCAGGAAAACGAGATGGAGAGAGGTGAGGGCAGGGGGAGTGAGGACTCAGGAGGGACAACCAGCAAAGGAAAGGAACTCAGAGATGGAGACCCTGGGCTGAGAAATCAGGTCCTGGCTCTGCCCCAACTCGCTGTACGGCTCTGAGCAAGTCCTGAGCACCTTTACGCCCTGGCCTTCCAGACATGCTGTGCAGGTGCCAGATACACCTCTAAGGGGTGTTCCAGCTGGGCTGGTCAGGGGGGCTCTGACTACCATGCCCTGGAGCAGACCTGGGAGGAGATTTGGGGACAGGGACAGGAGCGAGGGCAGAACACTTCCCTCAGCAGACTTCCCAGGCTGTGGCCAGGACTGCAGGTGCAGATGCCACCCATGGGCTCCTCACACCGTCTTCTTTGCCTCCTCCCACTTCTGTTTTCCTTTGCCTCTCCTCCCCTCCCGGCTGCATCTCTTTCAGACGCTGGGTTTAGAGCCACAGAGACTGGGGCTAGGATCTCACCTCCAAGCTCAACAAGCTGTCGGCCCTTGCACGTGCTCTTTATCCTCCCCAAACCTCAGTTTCCCTTTCTGACCAAGCCCCATGACTCTCTGAGCCCTGGTCTCCCCATATGTGTAATGAGGGTTTGGCTCAGCCACCTCTAAGGAGGTGCCAGCTTGGGTGCAAAAATGGGCTAAGGCTATTCCCTTCCACAGGCAGTGGCTGTGAAGCTCCCAGATGCAGCATGCGAAGCACCCAGCACCTGCGGGAAATACCCAGGAGCGCTCCGGGATGGGCGATCTCACTGTCTGCCCCACGCCTACCCGTCCTATCTGTGGTTCTCTACCCCCACCCTCGTCTATGGGCCCAGGGGCTCTCTGGAGCAGGTCAGAGCCCACATCTTCAGTGGCCCAGGGGCCGGCCCTCAGCTGGGAGGTGCTGGGGGCAGAGGCCAAAGTGTCCAGGCCTGCAAGACAGAGTTCCAGAAAAGGGAGGAGGTGAGATTTCCTTAAGGCAGCATCCGCTTACATCGTAACCAGCCAGTCCCGGTTCTCCTTGGGCCCCCATCCGTCCTGGAGCACCCTATGGGAGGAGGAGACCCTCGTTGGTACAGAGTGTGGCTCTCACAACAGGGACACAGGCAGACTCTCCCTCAGGCTCTAGCCTCACTTGCCCAGCAGCCTGGCCCGTCCACACTGCCCAGAACCACGGCATGAGAGCAAGGCCCAAAGCAAAGGCTTCACCCTCCCCCTGCAGCGCCCCACCCCCACCCCAGCCTGCCCTTCTCCCTGCTCCAGGGGCTCAGGACAGCCGACTGCTAAACTTCCAGAACTTTTATGAGCCAATTAAACAGAGTCGTGATTAAAAATTAAATTTTATGAACTTACAGTTAAATCAATTTCTTTAAAAAAACCAAGATAATAGATACTCAAAACTCATCCCTTCCTAATCATTTTGCTACATTTTACTATTACCTATACTCTGAGGTTATTTATGTCTACTGACTGGTTTGGCAGAAACACTGTATCACCGAGCGCTACTGAGGATCTTCTCCCAGCTCCGCCCTCAATGACCTCATGTCATAGCTGGGAGAATTTACTCTGCGGACATTGGTCCATGCCACACACCAGCACGGATGCTTATCATTGCACGTTGCACGCCGCCTGCTCAGAGGTGCTGCACCTCCCTTGGGGTCTTCATCTCCCTGCAGCTGTCAAAGCCCTCCAGACCCCTTCCTTCAGGGCAGCTCAGCAGTGCCCTGGGACACCCTCAGACTCATCCAGGGACTGCAGTGGCTTCACCCTGACCCTCATGAATCTATTCCCAGTGGGAAAACTCCTTGCTTAATAAAAACATTCCCAACAGTCTGATGATGGTGGTGTCCCGTATAGCAGGGCTTATTTAAAGTCTGGGTCCATAGAGGGCTTCAGGAGACCCACAGACCCCTTCAAACTGCAAGAAATATTTTGTATTGTGTGTACTTTTCCAGAGAGAGGGGCTGAAGCTTTCTGCAGTTCCCAAAACGATCCATGATTCCAAAGAGGTGGCTGGGACAGTGACCACCTAGGGGTGCAGCTAATAGCTGGGGTGGGCGATACCAGTGCAGAGGAACGTGGTGCCCCCTTTCTTGCCCGTGGTCCCCTCTATTCCATGCCTGATTCCCATCCCAGCCATAGAGTCCTCACCGTTGGTCCCAGGCTGCCCCGGGACCCTTTAGGGCCTGGGGTCCCAGGGGGTCCGGGGTCTCCAGGGACGCCCATCTCACCCAGCTGTCCTTGGTAGCCCTTGGCACCCTGCAGTGGGAGGAGAGACAAACTGTCATCAGGGCACAGCAGGAGTTGGGGGGTGAGGGAGAAGGAGGGAAGGGGAGGAAGGACATGGGCCCATCACGGCGGGACGGTGTGGGGGGACCTACCTTGGCTCCGGTCCGGCCCTTCTCGCCTTGCTTCCCTGGTTTTCCTTCAGGACCCTGAAGGGAAAGGAGGGGAAAGAGCAAGAGAAAGATGAGAAATGAGAGAAAATTGAGGCAGATCCACGGAGCAGTCAGACCATTAGCTCTGGAAGCAGACTGCCTGGCTCAAAACTGATTCTCCCACTCATCACCATGTGACCTTGAGCCTGATCTAACTTCCTGTGCTCAGCACCCTGGGCTGGGAAGTGGCGACAGTGTCATATTTGGCTCAAAGAGCTTCAGGATTCAACTCAGTGACACAGGAACATATTTCCAACAGTGCCTGGCCATAGCAAGTGCTTGGGTTAAATGCTGGATGTTGTTTCTGCAACCACAGCTATCTGTTGCTGGCTATGCTGCCGTCATGGTTACTGTTAGGTGCCCAGGGGCATCCTAATGGGGGCAGCTCTCTGCACTGAGCTCTTTCCACATGCCAAACACTATTCCACCCTCCTAACAACCCAGAATGTTAGGCCCAATAAGACCCCCTTCCACAGACTGGGGCAGCAAATCTCCCAAAGATGAAGAGACTTGCCCAGGGTCCCAGCTGGTGCGTGGGAGGGCCCTGATTTAACCCCCGCTCTGTCTGGTTCCATGTCCAGGGCCCTTTCTACCCCGTCTTCCCCCACCTGGCTCAGGATCCCCATTAGTGACATGAGGCAGCAG
>NW_007729192.1:13192-14947 GCF_000696425.1 Galeopterus variegatus
TATTCCACCCTCCTAACAACCCAGAATGTTAGGCCCAATAAGACCCCCTTCCACAGACTGGGGCAGCAAATCTCCCAAAGATGAAGAGACTTGCCCAGGGTCCCAGCTGGTGCGTGGGAGGGCCCTGATTTAACCCCCGCTCTGTCTGGTTCCAGGTCCAGGGCCCTTTCTACCCCATCTTCCCCCACCTGGCTCAGGATCCCCATTGGTGACATGAGGCAGCAGAAGTCTTCTAGGTTCTCTCCATCTCTGAGATGTTGTGTATCACTTCTATACAATCTGTGAGGCTGTGTCCACTGACAGGGTCCTGCTCTCTCAGGGACTGGCCTTGAGGGGCCTCTCACAGTGGGGCATTGTGCTGGGAAGGTCAGCTGCCCTTCTCCACTGTCCCAGGGATCCCCAGTCCATTGCTCTAACAAGCAACTCTGCCCCTTTCCCACAGGGCATCCTGGCCCCAGGGCAGGGGAGGGGGGCAATCCAGCTTTGTCTCCACATTTTTCAGGGAAACTCTGCTCAGTAGGGGTGAGTGAGTGTGTGTGGGTGTGTTAGTGTAAGAGACAGAGAGAGAGTGCAGACCCTGGGCACACTGGGTTGGGATGTACGGGGTAGGGCAGGCAGTGGTTTTGGCCTGGAAGGGATTTTCTGACTACAAGCCTCAAAGAAGCTGGAAAGAACATCTATGCTCTTGGCAAGCACTAAAGAGCTGGTTTGATTCAATCCTTCTGGCTGCATTAACAGAGGCACATGCTGTAGGATGAGGGAGGTGATGATCCCATCTGGGAATAGGTGTCGCACTTTAAGAGGAGGCACTGACTAATTGTGATGGAAAGGGAGCAGGGAGAGGAGATGCTAGAGGAACGAGGAAACACATGGACCAACCCAGAGGGACTTAATTCCTGTCTGCAGATTTCTGCAGCTGTTCTGGGGCAGGGACAGCCAGTTGTCTGGGATGGTCAGTGTATGGAAATTATAGGAAGGCTGGCTCTGATTCAGCATAGGCTTTGTCTGCTCAAAAGACACAATGTGGCAAAAGTGTAGTGGGGAAGATGACTCTATCCCAAAGGGAAGCACCAGTCAGACCACACTGTGGTCCTCAGGAAAGGGAGAACGGTGGCCCTGGAAGGAACCAAGGACAGACTTCCTGCATCCTGGTACTTAAGTCCTTATGTGTCCCTGGACAAGTTCTGCCCTTTCTATGGACCTCAGTTTCCCCATCTCTAATATGAAGTTCTTGCCTTTAACTACATATGGCTAGTAGGCACTTGCAATATGGCTATTGTAAGAAACTCAATCATTAATTCTATTTAACTGTAATTAATTAAAAATTAAATCTAAAAGCTGACACCCAATTCAGTTACTGGAAAACCTTTATGTTTGGAGCAGCTTGGGTATATGAATCTACTTTGTCAACTGTAAGTTTTATGAAATCTAAATACAGATCAAGTATTTCCAGTGAAAATTTACATCTAAATTGAGATGTGCAGTGAGTGTTAAACACACACTGGATTTCAAAGACTTAATACAAAAAGGAGAATGCAAAATATCTCAATGATTTTCTTATATTGATTACATACTGAAATGATATTTTGGATATATTGGGCTAAATAAAATACATTATTAAAATTAATTTCACCTTTTTTAACCCTTTTAAAATGTAAAATCACATTTTAAATACTACAAAATTTTAAATTGCATACGTGGCTTCTATTCTGTTTCTATTGGACAGCGCTAGGCTATCTCAGGTCTCTTGCTTCT
>NW_007729192.1:15947-43146 GCF_000696425.1 Galeopterus variegatus
TCCCCGGTCCGGTACGGGGGCGACACTGAGGGTTGCGATCCGTTGCCGGACACGGAAAAAGACAAAAAGACAAAAAAAAAAAAAAAATTAAATCTAAAAGCTGACACCCAATTCAGTTACTGGAAAACCTTTATGTTTGGAGCAGCTTGGGTATATGAATCTACTTTGTCAACTGTAAGTTTTATGAAATCTAAATACAGATCAAGTATTTCCAGTGAAAATTTACATCTAAATTGCGATGTGCAGTGAGTGTTAAACACACACTGGATTTCAAAGACGTAGTACAAAAAGGAGAATGCAAAATATCTCAATGATTTTTTTATATTGATTACATACTGAAATGATATTTTGGATATATTGGGCTAAATAAAATACATTATTAAAATTAATTTCACCTTTTTTAACCCTTTTAAAATGTAAAATCACATTTTAAATACTACAAAATTTTAAATTGCATACGTGGCTTCTATTCTGTTTCTATTGGACAGCGCTAGGCTATCTCAGGTCTCTTGCTTCTCCAGTAATAAAATATTCACAATCCTCATGGCCTTAACCATAGGCCAGGCTCTGTGTCCATGCTCTGTATAAATTCTCATTCAATTCTCACCAGTGTTGGGTGGAATGGATTATTTATCCCACTTTAGAGCTAAAGAAACTGAGTCTCAGTGAGATAAAGGCACCGTCTGTGGGCAAGCCACACAGACAGGTTAGAAGTGAGACATGGATCCTGTTTCTGGGGCACCCTGTCCCAGGCTGGTCCTGGTCGGGCAATAGTGAGATCATGACACAGTGGTTGGTAGAATTTGCCGTGGACTGAGGTAATCGCAATGGCTGGCTGATCCCTTGTCAAAGAAATGAGTCAGGACCTAGGCATTCGGCATAAGGGCAGGGAGAGGGGAGCTTGGGACTGCCCCATGACAGGGCACCACTTGTTCTGCTGTGCTGTCTCCCACTGAGAGCATCCCCATGGTGGGAAACCCTGAGTAAGGGCTGGAGCATCCAGTAGGGTGGGGTGTGGGGCTGGAATGAAGACTTGTGCTGGGCCCCAGCCATATAGATGCATTTCTGGAAAGGCCCTGATGGCTCATAAAATTCTATTTTTAAACACTTGACTGTTTCCAGGGTAGGGAGTGGGAGGTATTTGTCCTGCAGCCATGATGCAAAAGAGACTCAAATACAGGCCCCTCACTGCCTCCATCACCCCTCACACACAGAAGCTGGCCCCAGTGACTCTCCTTCCAGTCCTGGCATATGAGAATTGGGAGGGAAGGCAAAATACTGACGTTAACACTGCTACCCACAACAACAACAAACACATCACCATCACCACGACCACTATCACAACCACAGCCACTGCTGCCACCATTACCACCCCTACTGCCATCATCATCATCACCACCATCACCACCACCATCACCACCATCATCATCACCATCAACACCATCATCACCATCACCACCACCACCATCACCATCGTCACCACCATCACCACCATCATCATCACCATCATCATCACCATCAACACCATCATCACCATCACCACCACCATTACCACCATCACCACCATCACCATTAGCATCACCAGCACCACCATCATCATCACCATCACCATCATCACAGCCACTATCGTAACACCTACGACTGCCACCACCACCACCACCACCATCATCACCATCACAACCACTATCACAACCCCCACCACTGCTACCATCACCACCATCACCATCACCATGACCACCACCATCACCACCACCACCACCATCACCACCACCATCATCACCACCATCATCACCATCACCACCACCATCACCATCATCATCACCACCACCACCACCATCACCATCATCATCACCATCATCACAGACACTATCACAGCCCCGTCACTGTCGCCATCACCANCCCCTCACACACAGAAGCTGGCCCCAGTGACTCTCCTTCCAGTCCTGGCATATGAGAATTGGGAGGGAAGGCAAAATACTGACGTTAACACTGCTACCCACAACAACAACAAACACATCACCATCACCACGACCACTATCACAACCACAGCCACTGCTGCCACCATTACCACCCCTACTGCCATCATCATCATCACCACCATCACCACCATCATCACCATCCTCATCACCATCATCATCACCACCATCACAGTCACTATCACAACCCCCATCACTGCCGCCATCACTACCACCACCTTCAACACCACCATCACCATTAGCATCACCAGCACCACCATCATCATCACCATCACCATCATCACAGCCACTATCATAACACCTACAACTGCCACCACCACCACCACCACCATCATCACCATCACAACCACTATCACAACCCCCACCACTGCTACCATCACCACCATCACCATCACCATGACCACCACCATCATCACCATCATCATCACCACCACCACCACCATTATCACCATCACCACCACCATCACCATCATCACCACCACCATCACCATCATCATCACCATCATCACCATCACCACCACCACCATCACCATCGTCACCACCATCATCACCATCATCATCACCATCAACACCATCATCACCATCATCATCACCACCACCACCACCATCACCATCATCATCACCATCACCACCACCATTACCACCATCACCACCACCATCACCATCATCACCACCATCATCACCATCACCACCACCACCATCACCATCGTCACCACCATCACCACCATCATCATCACCATCATCACAGACACTATCACAGCCCCGTCACTGTCGCCATCACCACCACCACCTTCAACACCATCACAGCCACTAACACAATCCCCACGACTGCCACCACCACCACCACCATTATCACCACCACCACTACTATCATCACTGCCACCATCACCACCACCACTATCATCATCACCACCATCATCACCACCACTACCATCACCATTGCCATTATCATCACCACCCACTATCAACATCAACACCACCATCATCACCAACACCATCACCATCAACGCCAACACCACTACCACCACCACTGTTGCTTACACGACCAGCCCTAGCCACACATCCATCACCACCAGCACCAGCACCAGCACCAGCACCAGCTTTTAGTCATTTCTTCCTTTAAATTTATAAAGATAATCTTTTATACTTCTGGTTTATTTTGTAAAGTGCTTTTCTATCCAAAGTTTCATTTGCTCTTTATAGACGAGAAAACCAAGATGAAAGGGACAGTGATTTGCTCAATGTCACACAGAGAGTGGGTTGCTTGAGCCAGAAACTCAGGTTAACCTCTGGACTCTTGGCTCCAAAATTATTTCTGCCACATGTTGCTGCCCATTCCGCAGTTGTAGTACTCACTAAAAAAGGGTCCCTAGAACATCCATTGGAGCTCAAAGTGATCTTAACACACATTCCTTCCAAATCCTTCATCATACCAAAGGCTAGACCAGAAAGGGCGAGGGGCGAGTGAAAGATCACACAGCTAGTTACTGCTGGAGAATTGGGGCCAGTGCCCCTCTTGCTAAATTCCCCCTGGCCCATTTCCCCACCGCTGAGTCAAGCCCAGGGGAAGCCTCCTGGCACGGTGTGTCTGACCGAGTGCCTTGTATTCTTCTCCGATTGTTTGGTGAGCTCATTCTGTTGCAGCTGTTAAGGGGGATTAGCACTCAGTTCTATTTTTAGGAAACAAATATTTTCCCACAACCACAGTTTGTTGCAGGCTAATTTGGATCTGCCCTAGGTTAGTCATGTAAACACTCCAGGAGGGAAAAAGAATGTCAAGAGCAGTCCCAAATAAAACTGGGCTGCTGTGCTTAGGTGACAACATAAATCTCTCCACTTACGGGATGAAGAGCGAGACATATACAGCCCAGGGAGACTGGGCTGCAGCAGAAGCGCAAGTTCTCACCACCTGGTTGGCTCTAGGTGGATGCCAACAGGCTGGTACATTTGGATGGCTGTCTGCAAAGCCACTTAATCCACTGATCTCAAGCAGTTCAATTGAATTGGCCCAGCACTCCCAGGTCACACACACTCAACTGTGGAAACCTACCATGGCCTCCACTACAAGGTCTAGTCCCAAATCATCAGTCTAATGTTGGAGACACTCTAAAGTCAGGCTTCTACCTGCTTCCCCACCTCACGCCCAGAGTCCCACACCAACGCCCTGGATTTCAACCTTGCCAGAGCAGAGAGCCAATAATGTGTACAGTCAAGCAGGCCTGAGTTCAAATTCAAGCTCTGCCATTTCTTAACTGTGTGAGCCTGGAAAAGTTCCTTTACCTCTCTGATTTTCTGAGTCTTCAGGAGCTGCCAGCACTCCCAGGTCACACACACTCAACTGTGGAAACCTACCATGGCCTCCACTACAAGGTCGAGTCCCAAATCATCAGTCTAATGTTGGAGACACTCTAAAGTCAGGCTTCTACCTGCTTCCCCACCTCACCTCCAGAGTCCCACACCAGCGCCCTGGATTTCAACCTTGCCAGAGCAGAGAGCCAATAATGTGTACAGTCAAGCAGGCCTGAGTTCAAATTCAAGCTCCGCCATTTCTTAACTGTGTGAGCCTGGAAAAGTTCCTTTACCTCTCTGATTTTCTGAGTCTCCAGGAGTTGTTATCAGCATCAAAAAAGGAACACTCTGGAAAGCACTGGGCATGTTGTCTAAACACATTGAAACAGTGTAATTCCTTTCTACATCCTCAAGAGCAGGGATGTTCTCTGATTCACCTCTTCCAACTCAAGGGACCCAGCCCGGGGAAGATGCTCATGAGCATTTGTGGACTGACTAAATAAATTTCTGCGAGGGTGGAAGAGCAGAGCTTCTCTGGCTATCTTTTTAATCAACAGAGTTTGGTCACCTCCTATGTGCCAGACACTGGCTGGGCGTTAAAGACATAAATGTAAACCAGACAAGGTCTTGGCCTTCGTGGGGCCAAGAAATACACTGGGGGCTATGCATGCCCCTGCATGGCTTTCTGGACTAGGGGAGGCCTGTGATGATAGCTGAAGGCCACATAGGAGTTAAGCAGGTGATAGGGGAGCGAGGAAGAGAGAGTGTCCTGCACAGAGATAAGAGCACGTGAAAGGCACAGACGTGAGAGCCACGGCTTGTCCAAGGAACTGAGAAATGTTCAGTGGGGCTGCTTATGGGGGTTGGACGATAGCACAAGGTCAGCAGGGGCCAGGTTTATGCAGGGCAGGTCAGCCAGGCTAAGGGGAACTAATGTTGTTCTGAGGACACTTGGGAGCCATGAGAGGGTTAAGCAAGGCAGGCATGTGGTCAGATTGGTTCTCTGGCAAACTCCCAGGTGGAGGAAAGACCTTGGCAGAAGACCACATAGTGGGCTGCTGCCAAAAGACCTCCCATCCAGTAACCTGGACAGGCCTGAGTGTTCATTGTACCAGGCGCCCCAAGTACCACACCCAGCCACATACTCACCCGGATGCCAGTGATGCCTGGGGGACCAGGGGGACCATCCTCACCCTTCAGTCCTTCCTGGCCTTTCTCGCCATGTTCTCCATCAGGCCCTGGGTCACCCCTGTCCCCCTGGGTTGGGAAGGCATGAGGAGGGGAGATAGAAAAAATTAATCACCAAGCCCATTGGAGGCCCCAAACCTCAGGGTTCCATGTGGAAGTCCACAGCCAACCAGCTCTGGAATCCCCCGACAGTCCCCTGAGCTTCCTGAAGGATTGGGCTGGCATGACCTGGTGGGCACAGGAAACATCCCAGACACGGTGGTTTCCATGTGTCCTTGCCTGGGCCTAGGGTTGGGTGGGTGAGAAGCTCAGAGAGAAGCCAGGACCCTGACCACACACACCCCACGGAGTTCACAGGAAGGGGTCAGGTTTGACAGACCAGGGCAACCTCTCCCCAACTTAGACATGTTGGGAGGACAAGAGTTATGAGCTGAAAAAAAAAATTTATGAAGGAAAAAAATTCACCCAATTCTGCTCTCAGAACCAACTCTTTCCATTTTTCTGAGTTGCACTGTCAGCGTACAATACACAACAAGAGTGTACAATAAAAACAATAAATAATAGGTAGTTTTGATCACTAGGTACCAGGCTCAGAGCAGCGAAGCAACCGCTCCAAGGCCACGAAGCTAGTTAGCAGTAAACTAAGCTGTAACGGCCCAACCCAACAGGAGAGCGCGTTCCCACGTTTAGTTGCATTGTGTCGCTCCACTATGAGCACACTGTCCCGTGGCTGCCCAGGGTGCATGGCTGTCACTCTCTCTGGCTGTAGAATACTTTGTCCGTCAAGTGCATGGCAGCGAACACTTACACAGCAGTCATCACACTGGACTGAATTCTGGCCCTTTACATGTACGAACTGACAATCTTCACACACCCTTCGGAGGTAAATACTCCTTTTGTCCCATTTTGCAGATGAGGAAACTGAGGCAGGGCTGAGTTATCCAGCCCAAAGTCCCACAACTTGCTAGCGGTGGAGTTGGGATTTGAAGCAGGCACTTAGACGCCTGGCCAGCTCCTGACAAGCAGGAGCCCGAGGATACCCCTCGTTAGTAGGGGGGTGCATAACCAGGGTCTTTCAGGACTTCAGTGGCTTGGGGAACCTGACATGATCTCCTTGGAAAGGCAACTGCTCACAAGGCTTTGTGAGCCGAAGGCACAGGCTTATAGTTCTCTGCAAGCACCAGCTTTGCAGAGGGTTTTCAGACAAACCCCCAGTACATCTCTGAGCTCTCCTTATCTTATCACTGCCACCTTCACATGTTCCTGGAGAGAGTGGCATGGTGAGCAGAGTGGGCATGAGGGGTGCAGCATGGGCGTGGCTGCAGGGGACAGGCAGCGTCCATCCGAAGGCCATCCCCTTCGGGGTTGGCAGGCCTAGTGGGCCGGTGGCCAGTCTGCACGTGGCTCAGCTGTGACTGTTCAGAGAAGCCCATGGGAAAGGGAATGAAGTCACAGGAACAAGGAAGAGATAGGCGAGGGGAGCAGGCTTGGGAAAGCAGAGTGCGCCTGTGGCAGTTTTGTGTCGCTGCGCCATGCTCTACAAGGGACACTGATAAAGGGATGTGCATCCAGAGGAGAGAGAGCAGGGTTCTGAGGGCATGACGCTGGAGCCTGGGGCTTGGCTTGGCCGAGAAGAGAGGCTCAGGAAGGCGATTGCAGAAAACTCATCCCTGCAGGCTGGTCCTGCTGGGGCCTGGGCTGCGGGTACGGGAGGCTGGTATGGGGGCGTTGCTGGGGCAGTTTCTGGCTCAGTCGCCAGGTGGGGGGGCAGGGGCAAGTAGGAGGGATTTTCCAACAGAGACCTAGAGATGACACGATGGGGAGGGAGACTCCAAGCCGATGCAGGAGCCAGTGCAGAGCAGATCTGGACGCCAGGTTAGTTTCCGAGGTCCACTCCCACTGAGATTCTCACATTCCAAGCACAGCCTGGCATGGGGACAGGGGGTTGGCCCAGATGACTCTTTTGCAGATTTTCCTGGCTCCAAGATTCCGCTTCTGGTTTGTCATCCCTGGCCATCTGCTCTCCTACCTCTCAGAGGCAGGCAGCCTGTTCCAGGAGGCTGGGCTTGTTTTCAGCAAAGGGGCCTAACCTGGGCCCTGCATGTAACCAGGAACCAGGGACCACCCAGACCCACACAGCCTGGGTTCCACATAGCTGGGGAGGTGTCCTTGTGAATTCCAGGCAGAATGGGTTTTGGAAGTTCCTGGAGAATCCCAGAATCATCGGACATCTGCCAGTGCTCAGAAAAGCCTTACAAGTTGCCTAGCTCAACCCTCTCAATTTACAGATAGGTAAACTGAGGCCTAGAAAGGGGTGGAGATTCCTTAACACCACACAATAAGTCAGTAGTAGAGCATGGGTGAGAACCCAGGGTTCTGGCTCCTTCTAATTCCAAGGTTCTCTGCTCAGGGGATAATATCTCCCCCATCCCTGGGGCTTTCCTGCCTAAATTCAAATCTTGCTGCCACCACTCAGTAGCTGTGACCCTGGGAAAGTTTCCTCATTTGTAAAGTAAGGATCAAAGGATTGCTGTGAGGATTAAAAGAGATAAACCATCTAAATAGCTTAGCACAGAGTCTGGCACATGAGCACTGGCTAAAGGTGAACTATTATTCATCGACACCACCAGCGGAGAGATAAAGGGCATAAAAACACTGTATAAAGTGCTCTGCACACCCAAGGAAGAGGGAGTTTCCAGCATGAAGGTGATTTCTGGACAAACACCATAAAGAAAACAGAGATGGGATTCACGCAAGGACCAGGAAAGATGCCGGGCATCTGAGTGACTACTGGGGTCCAAGGACCAGGGTAGAATTAGCTTTGGAGGGAGTAAAAGAGGGTGAAGCCAGGATGAAGAAGCTGTGAAAAGTGGAGGAAGAAAGACTGTGTGGGGCCCCCAAGCCAGGAGGAGCCCCTCCCATCCCACCTCAGCAAAGATTCCAAGTAGCAGAAAGGTGGCCACCCAGAAGTGGGGTGAGGAGGCCTTTTCATCATGCCTTAGTTTCCTCATCTGTGAAATGGGGATGGTAATGTAGCTGAGAGAGTTGCTGGGAGGATTAAATGTTTTCATTCACATAAAGCTTTTAAGGCAGGTGGTGCTCGGCACCCCGTAAACGTACAGAGCCTCAGCCATAACGTTCATCAGCATCGCCACACAGTGTAGCGGGCACCTGGCAAACGGCCTAGAGGAGCTGCCAATGCTCCTGGTCTCCTGGCTGGGACATTTACTGTACCCTGGGGTGCAGCAGGGTTGGGGGCAAGAGAAGCCAGATGGATGACAGACAGGGGGCACCCTTGTCCTTGCAAGAAAAACATGCTCAGCCAGCAGGCACCTGTCAAGTCACCCTGGAGACCAGGAAGCAGGGTAACTGTGGAGAAGCGGTGGTGGGGGTGGAGGTCTGGGGATGGGGAAATCAAGGCCCTGAGAAGAGGGCTGCTTATCTGAGGTCACACGGAGAGTAGGTGGGTGACAGAGGGGACCCCACAATGTGGCATTCGGGGCCCTCTGGGCTGGGGAACCTACTTGCACAGTGTGACCGGTCAGCCCTGGGAAAAGCCCACTTATGGGGCCAGGGACAGGCCTGGGCTGGAGGTAGGACAGGTAAGTCAGAGAGTGATGTTTGTCCACAGTTCAGGTGAGCCCCAGTGCCTCTTTATGGTTCCAGCATTTGTGGCTGACCGGAGAATAGAGAGCAGCAGGGCCAAGTCAGGCCAACAGGCTTTGGGAGCTGTGAGCCATGAGTTTGAATTTCGGCTCCTCCACTCACAGCCGTAGACTCTGGATGGAAACATTTCTGCCTCCCTATGGGCCTCGGTCTTTTCACCTTCTGTGTATGGTGCTGCAGAGCAAGCCAGGACTTTAGAGCCAGACAGGCCCAGATTTGAGTCCTAGATGTGCTGATTACTAGCCATGTTTCCTCAGGCAAGTTGCTTTACATGTCTAAATCTCAGTTTCCTCCTCTAAAGACAGAACTTACCTTGTAGCATTGATGGAGGTGATCCCTATAAAAGGCTTAGTGTAGTACCTGGTACATGTGTGACTAGTCCTCCCTAAATAGTGGCTTATCAGTCATTGGTGGTGACTATTATTTTCCTGATGTTTCAGTATGTTTGGAAGATGATAGATATCAAAGCCCCTGGCTCCAGACCTGGCATAGAGTGGGTGCTCAGGAACCACACTTAGCCAAGAGGAGCTGATGTTTTAAGAAGAGCAGCAGGGAGCACTGGAAGGTGGTCATGGCCCCCAGTCCCTCCTGAGCAGGCAGCCCAGTGGGCAGGGTGGGAGGTGGCTGCTAGACATTGCTGACCCTCCTCTCTATGGGAGCCAGGGGTCTGATCGCTGAGACTTATGGGAACACGGTGTTTCTGGGAGGAAACCGAGGTCTCGGATGGGGGCAGTGGGGCAGAGGTGAGGGGCAGGGCCCTGCAAAACATCCTCCTCCACAGACTTTGCCCCAGAGAGCTCTTACCTTCAGCCCATCAGGCCCCGCAGGGCCACTGTCACCCTCAAGGCCTGGCTCTCCCTGGAAAGGTGGTGAGGAAAGACAAGGAGACATTACTGGAGAGGGCACCCCAGTGTGCTTTTCCTTCCTCCCCCCTCCAAGGAGCTGGACTCCAACCCCCAGATCTCCAGACAGTAGACCCTGGAGGCCCTGGCACACAGAGGGTACACAGCAGCCAGTGGCTGCACTAGTGGCTGAACTAATGAATGAGCAGCAGTGTTAGGGTTAGGGTGAGGGTTACAGCCCTACCCTTAGCTCTTCAGAAAGGGGGAGAAGACCCCCGGCCACAGACTGTTCTATCTGCAGAGGGGTGGGGTGGGGGCTACATGAGGTCACGAGTCAGAAAGTGCTTATCACAGAGATGTCCTGGACACTGTGTCCAGGTTAACTGGTTGGGCTGGGGAGGCAGTGCTGCCTAATGGTTAAGAACAGGCTTTGACATCAGACAGACCTCAATGCCACTACCAGCTTCCCAGGTTAAACCCTGGCTGTTTGGCCACAAGCAAACTACTTCATCCTCATGGGCATCTATTTTCTCATCTGAAAAATGCGGCTGGTACCACTTCTTCAAGGGTTGCTGTGAGGCACAGTGAGCACCCCACAAATGGCAGCCACTTGAGATACTGTTACTGGAATTGGAGTGGGCCCCCATGGAACTCCTTGGTGGAATCCCATTTCTCAGATGAGCAAAGTGAAGCCAGCCCTCCGTCTTACTTGCCAGCAGGTTGGGGATGACAGTAAGAACCGTGAGTCCCTGTCTGACCCTCAGCCAGCTTCCCTGCTTGTCGTGCCAGCTCCAGAGATGCCCCTGGACTCTTCAGTTCTCTAAATGGCTGCAAATTAAGTTTGAGTCTCTCTCTGCATCTAGGATTCACAGCAGTTCAGGGATCATCAGATGCTGGGATAGCAAAGATGTGACAGGTGTGTAGACTCTGCTCCACTTGTACCCGTGGCAGACGTCACTAATCAGTCCACTGAAGCAGAAGCTCCATGTAGCAGGCCTCCCCTTACTCATGGCTGCATTCCCCGTGCCCTGGGAAAAGTGCCTGACACACAGGGGGCAACCCATGAGTTCCTGTCATTGACTTTTCTACTGAGCCTCGATGGAGCCTCAGGATCCTTCTTAACACAGCCCTCTAAGACTCTGCTGATCAATCTTAGTGGGCACAAAAGATTTGCCATCTCAGTGCTCCCAGCTCCACACTCATCCTCTCTCGCCCTGTGGCAATCCCTTTTCATTCTGTCTTACTTCATTTGTGAGCTATCTGAAAACTTTGGGCCATGAGTAGCATTAGGCATTGGAAAAAAGGAAAGACGAGAAATGAGGGGACTGGGATTGGTGGCCTGGTGCCCCCATGAACTGAGACCCACACTAACTCCTTGTCACTCTTGAGCTCCACTTTCTCTGCTGGGAAGGTGCTAGAGGGGGCCTGTTCTGTATCCTCACAGTGCACTAAAGGTTCACATTCAGGCAGGGGCCTAAGAAACCAGGCACAGAGTATAAAGAGGTGGACACAGGGCTGCTTAGAGCAAGATAAACTGGGATTGGTGGCCTGGTGCCCCCATGAACTGAGACCCACACTAACTCCTTGTCACTCTTGGGCTCCACTTTCTCTGCTGGGAAGGTGCTAGAGGGGGCCTGTTCTGTATCCTCACAGTGCACTAAAGGTTCACATTCAGGCAGGGGTCTAAGAAACCAGGCACAGAGTATAAAGAGGTGGACACAGGGCTGCTTAGAGCAAGATAAACTTTGCAGGTTTCTTGTGGAAAAGGGGAAGACAACCTTCCAGGGAGCAGATTTTGAGGACAGCATGTTTTTCAGTAAAGTGCTTGGTGCTCAAATAAGTCTGGAGGGCCTGATTAACCCAAAATAAACCAATTTCTTGACCTCAGGCCTTCTCAGAGCCTTGAAAATGCTACTGTTAAACTGTGTAAGAGGAAACACCGAGCATGCCGTGGGTCCCAAACATTTTGACCACAGAACGCTTTTCTCCACATTGTGGAAATGCTGGCTTATCAAAAGACACTGCACAAGGCTGTAGAGGTTCATGGTCTGTTTCTGCAGTTGAGGAAACTCCCCCCAGCACCCAAACACCCAGGGACAACGAATTTGCTTTAACTTACCCGCTGCCCAATGAGGCCCTGCTCCCCAGGGGTGCCCAGGGGCCCAAGGTCACCCTAGAAGAAACCAAACACAACCATTCCATGGGGGAAGGGCCAGCCCCTGCCCTCACCACCCTTCCTGTGCCCACTAGCTCTGACTTGATGGGGGGGGGTGCGGGTAGCTGGGGAAGGTCCCAAGGACCTAAGGGAAATTGTAAAACACCAACCAGAGCCTTGGCCATGGGTTCTCCCATGCCAGGGCAGAGGGACTGCCTGGACCACCACCACCACCATGGTAACACTGCACAGCACTGCTCTAAGTACTTCTTTATACAACTGCATTTCACTTGCGCAACCACCCAGCAAGGAAAGTGCTTCTTCCTTTAGAGATGAAGAAACTGAGGCACCAAGGGGATCGGTAACTAGCCCAAGCTCTAAAGAGGCAAATAAGTGACAGATTCCAGATCCACACTTGGGGAGTTTTGCTCCAGGAGCACCAGAGGCAGGGACAGCAACTCTGTGACTCAACACCTCCTTTACTCTCACTTGCAAAGAAACCCAAACGAGGAAGAAGCCCTAAATGAGCCAGAGGGTCACCCACCCCCCAAAAGGTCTTTCTCATCCGGGGATTTCCAAGCTATGTTCCCTGCTGGCATCTGGGGACACAAGGAGGAGGCAGAGCTCTGAGCCCCCCGTCCCGTCCCAACTGGAACAATCCCACTTCTTATACATGGCGTGGTTTTCTTCATTGTTGTTTAAGCAAAGGATTCTGGAACTAAACCAACTCTGATAGTCCCAGGCCTCATCCAACTCCCTCTTTGAATGGCAGGGGAACTCAGAGGGGTGTGGTCTGCCCCAAGTCCCACAGCCCCTGTCAGCTGCTCAAAGCCCTGCCTCAACAGTGTCCTCGGGCGGGCCAGGCCAGCATGGCTCGTGGGCCCCAGGACCTGCATGGCAGCAGGGTTCTCTTCCAACAGCAGAGTGGGAGGGTGCTCTCCCCAGAGCCCAGACATCAATGGGTGCCTGTTTCGTGGCAGGTAATGAGGGGCACTAGCGCTGAAATGCAGATGGTATCACACGAGGCTGGGAGGTACCGCTGTCCCAGCATGGATGCAGCGGCAGGTGCCAGAGAAAACAGTGATGGGCAGGGGGCAGGGGGCAGGCGTGGGGGCTCCGGGCCGGCTGGGCACTCTACTGTGGCCATGGCCAGGCCCTGCTCCCAGCCAGGAGCACAGAGAACCCATTATCCCAGGCACAAGAAGGGCCTGTTTCTCTTCTGTGAGGAGGACATGCCACCAGCTGAGAGCTCATTTCAACAGGTCATTTTCCTCTTCTTTCATCCTGCCTCACCTTCATCCCAGCATCTCCAGGAAGGCCCGGTTCTCCCACTGCACCTGGTGGCCCCTGTAAGAAAATGCCATTGGTCTCTCCTAGAGCAAGGCCTGGCCTCTGGTTGTGAGGGAATAACTGAGGCCCAGAGAGGGCAAGAGATGTGCCCGAGGTCACACAGCATGAGAGACACAGACTGGGAGCAGGCTGCACCTTCTTGGAGCTTGGAGCTGGAACTAGGAAGAGGAAGATGTTTGGGCCCAGGCTGGCTCAGCCTCGGGACTACCCCGAGGCTGCTAGAGCCTCTCCCTCCCCACGAATGTGGTTTACCACATTAGGAGCCCCTTGGCAAGCACAGGGAGGAAAATTTCATGATTCACATAACAACAGGGGAGGAAGCCAATGGATGCTGTGCTCAAGGCCAAGTGATTCTCCTCAGCCAAGCCAGCATGATGAGGGCGGGAAGGGGTCCTGAGAGCATCACGTGTGCTTGCAGCGCTTGCATAAACCCCGAGGCTCAGTTTTCTCCCCTGGCTGAGGCAGGGAGGTGTGAGGCCCCTTCCAAGCTCCCCTCTGTATGACCCTCAGAGGGCTGCATTGATGGTCAAACCCCTGTGCTGGGGTGAGGTCCCAGCAAGGTCAGGACTGTAGAGCATTGCTTTTTCCAGTGGTGTCAAAAGAGGCACCGCCAACATCCTGTATGGGAGGATCCTGCCACCACTGCGTCCCACCCAATGCTCCTGAGACTGGGAGCCCAGCTCCTCACCCTATGTCACTGGCATGGATCTGCCTCTCTGCCAGGGAGTTTACCCTTCAACTCTGCAGTACACAGGACATGAGCATCTCCCTGGGCCAGGACAGGGAACAACAGACAGGGGCCCCCGGAGCAGGGCTGGCAGGGGTTGATACACCCCCAGCAGCATTGTGGGACCAAGAGGGTCCCTTAGCACTCACCTTGGGTCCCATCTCTCCTGGGGGGCCAATTGGCCCCTGGGGTCCCTGAGGGCCCTGGAAGACAGACAGACAAACAGACAATTGGGAGAAACCAGGCCGGGCCCACTTTGGGCTCTGAGGCTTGACAATACAGCCTGGAGAAGTAGGTAAGGGAGAGAACCCACACAAGCTGGGACTCTGCAGCCCACCCCCAGCCCACCCGGCCTCACCAAGGGGCCTGGTATCTGCAGCTCCATCCCACCAGTGGCCTCCATTGTGTCCCTGCCAATCCATCTGCACACTCTCCTACTCATCTGCCCAAAGTCCAGCGGGGCCCTCCCCTGCTTAGAAACCTTCCAGCTCTTGCAGCCTGCTCACTGTCCCCTCTGCCTAGAATGCGCTTCCACCTTGGATCCACCTCTGGAAACCCCCAGCCACAGCCACCCCTGCCCCGGCCAGCCCATTGTTCAAAAGGGCGACTCCTTGGGCCTCAAGAGGTGGTAATGCAGCACTGGTCCTGGGGTACAGGGGGACCCCCTGTTCTCCCCCTCTCCCACCCAAGGATCCTTCCCCCTCAACCCCTAGGACTCTGTCCTCTCCTTGCCATCTCCAGAAGCACCACTCTCTGCAGCCTCCTCATGGGGCCCCCTGACACCCAGGCTGTGCCCCAAACCCATCCTTCCATGGGCACTGTCTGAATGGCAAGATGATCAGGTCACCTCCTGTTTCACAACCTTCAATGGCTCCCTGTTGCCCTTGGGATAAAGAGCACACTCGCCATGGCTCCTCCTGCTACCTGCACTGTCTGAATGGCAAGATGATCAGGTCACCTCCTGTTTCACAACCTTCAATGGCTCCCTATTGCCCTTGGGATAAAGAGCACACTCGCCATGGCTCCTCCTGCTACCCTCTCTGAGGTCATCCTCTCTCCACTCCAGCCACGTGGACTCTGCAGCCCCCAGCCAGCTTGTGAGTTTCTTCTAATCTTCCCTCCCTCCTTCCCTCCCTCCTTGCTTCCTTACACCTTTCACTGTGCTAAGCACCTTCTGGACAGTTCCTCATTTCATCTTCTCCACAGAAGGGCAAGATGGAGACAACTGCCCCCATTTTACTGGCAAGAAAACAGGCTGGAAGGTAAGCTGAGACTCAAACCCAGAGCTCCTGGGCCAGCGCTGCCACCACCACCCCAAGGCCTGGTCCATCAGAGTGGCAGAGCCTGGCACTGTCCCTCTCCAACCTCCTCCTTGTCCAGCCCCCTAGCCCACACCTCCAAGCAGCTGACCCAACTGAGACCAGCCTGCCAGGTGCAGAGACACAAAAGAGGAGGGACAGGGTGCTTACCGGTTCTCCTGAGAGGCCCTTGGTGCCTGGGGGACCTGAGGGACCTGGGATGCCCTGCAGAGACAAGACAAAGGTGACCTAAGTCCATGGCCTGTCCCACCCTGCCTATCCCTGTTCCCTCAGGCAATCCATCACCGAGTATTAGGGTCCTCCACTACCCTCTGCCATATAACAGATGAGCAGGCTGAGGCACAGGGTCAGGGGACATGCTGGAGGGTCTTCAGTGAAGGGGGTGGGCTTCTAGAACCTTGGGGGTTTCCACAGAAGGATGGGACCTTGGTTAAAATGGCTAATATCTTCCCTGACCCCAAAGCTACACATAGAGAATTTCCAGAGCTGGTACTACTTACGGGAAAGCCTCGCAGGCCCACGTGGCCTCGCTCACCAGCTGCGCCCTGGAAGCACACGTGGGGGTCATTAGAGGCACATGTCACAAGGCAGGGAGCGGGAGGGGGCCTGGCGGCCGGCCTGCTTGGCCTTGGCCTGACATACCTGCTGTCCAGGCCGGCCCGGTCTGCCCTGCGGTCCTGGAGGGCCCTACAGGAAGCAGAGCACGACAGTGGGAGAGGGTGCTGGGGAGGACCCTTTACCAAGAAGGGACCTGTCCCCACCCCATGGAGATGGAAAGGACTTGTGAGATCACAGCATTCATCCCCCTCCTCGTTGTGCAGGTGGGGAAACTGAGGCCCAGCAAGGGGAATGGCTCGCTATAGTCACCAGGAGCTCTGGGTCAAGAACCAAGGATCCTTTCCTACCAGTGGGGCTGCCAAAGGCAGTCTCAGCCCACAGGGGATCTGGTGGGGCTGGGAGTCCCAGGAAGGGGCCAGAGAGCGTGTGTGATTTCTTCTCTCTCTTGCTTTCTCTTGCTCTGATCTTGCAGGGGGACCAGGGAAAGTGGATGGGATGAGCTCTTGGAAATGTGCCCTGCAGTGTCTCGGGACTTCCTGCCATCCCAAAGGGGCCTGGTGCTAAGGGAGGGGTAAGCTTTGGTGCTTGGGTTCCCGACCCATGGGAGAAGGTTTGAGCAAGGGTATGGGGGTCAGTACCTTCGGGCCCCTGGACCCCTGCTCCCCAGCTGGTCCGTCTGGTCCTCGGGGGCCCTGGAATAGAAAAAGGGACTAGCACAGTGGACAGCAGGGGTCTCCCTTGGGCTGAGAACCAGAAGGGCGGGGCTGCCCAGAGCCTGGGGCTTCTCCCTGCTCCATCCTGGGACTCCCTCCTCTTCTCCTTCCCGCATGAGGTAGGTCACCCTTGTGCAACGTGCCTGCTGAGCTAGCTCTGCAGAGAAGGCACACACAGTGAACACAACTAGAGGCACCACCCTTCCCGAAAAAGGGAGGTGCGGGAACAACCCTGTTTAAAGAGACCTTGGGGGTCACCCAGCCAACCCATTTCCCAAACAATGAGACTGAGGGCCAGAGCAGAGACACATGGTCAAGTCCCCACCCCGGGCCTTCAGACTCTGTGGCCACACGCTCTTCCCAGAGCACACGTGGGGCGGAAACAGGTGTTTGAACTACAGCCCTTGGGGGAAGCTGCCAGAGAAGGACCTGGGGAGGGTCTGCACATGGCCAGCTGCATGGAGCAGCCTCTCTCCAGCCGGATGTGCCAGCTAACCTGGGCCGGATCACAGAGGAAGAGCCAACATGAGGAGAGACTGGAACAGGGCGGGGTGTGCACCCACGAGCAGGAGTCAGGCTGCTGCTCCCTGGAGCCCTGAGCTTAAGTCTGACCCCTGAGACAGGAGTCTTCATCCTGGACTATTGGGAGGGCCTGGGGGCATGTGCAGTGCACCTCTCCCCCGACTGCACAGATAGGAAGGGGGAGGCCCAGCCAAGGGAAGTGACTTGTCCGAGATCCCTTAACACATTAGCAGTTGGTATCCACTCCAGGGTCCCACCCAATGTGTTCCCTCCTTGGGGACTCCCACAGAGACACAGATGGGATGGGGTCTCCTGGAAAAGGCCCATGGAGAACAGAGTGATGTTTGTTCTGTAGGGGGTTGGAAGAGGCCCAAGTTGAGGGGAGAAAGTGTCCTGTGAAGGAGGCTGGCCCACCCCAGCCTGGGAGCCCAGGGGACTAGCCTGCAATACTGCCTCAGATGAAGGGAGCTGGGGAAGTGTCTAGGCGGGGGCAGGATGAGGAAGGAGAAAATAAAATGAGGAAAAAATCATTTAAAAATCAAACAAGGAAATTTTCAATGAACAATTAAGCCAGAAAAAGTGGAAATGCCAGTTGCCTGGAGCTCCCGATGCTTTAATTCCACACTACAGCCCACAACAGCACCTCAATCTCAGGACACATGGACACTGTGAAGCCATGCATTAGACTTCACGTCCCGATTCATGGACACAGAAGGTGGAGGCAGCCAGGTCACAGGAGGTCAGGACAGAGGCTGAGCTGATGGGTAGGCACCTGGGTGCTCCTGAGATATGGCTTCTGGCCCCTGGGCCCTGTCTCCAGCTGAGACAGAAACTTCCCAGAAAGGGATAGCTCCAGGAGTGGAGCGGAGGTTCAGAGATGTCGAGGGCTTGGCCTGAACGACACAGCACCCAGTTTACGCTAGGATCAAAACCTTTCTGGGAGAAAGATTATGTGGTCTAACAATCATGGTGACAACAGCAGCAGCAGCAATAATAGTGAAAGCTATCATCCTCACTTTACAAATAAGGGAACGGGCTCAGAACAGAGGCGAACTTGCCTGTGGTCACACAGCTAGTAAACAGAGGGGTCAGAATTTGAACCGAAGTCAGCCAGATGACTATTTTTCCACCACTACCTCCACTATTTATCAGAATGAGAGTGAGCTCCCCATCACAGGGGGTGAGCACGTCAGAGCCTAGAGGAGCCTACCAGGAAGGGTGCACACTCAGGCAGGTGTTGGAGAAAACAATGTCTAAAATCCTTCTTATCTGGAAGAACCTGCTAGGCCAGGACAGCACTAGAGAGCCCAGAAAGAAGCTGGCTTGGGGGAAATAGGACCAGCCTTTCCTACCTGTAGGAAGGGGGAGGCAGTGGGACCACCAGCCACCGTCTCCCCAGCTCCACTGCACAGGGGGAGGAGCGAGGGCTGCTACACATGCTGACCCTTGCTCTGGGCCACTCTGGGCCTCGTCCTGTGGGTCCTCTAGCCCTGCCCCTTCCTTCTCCAATTGAACAAGGGCAGGTTTCTATCAGAGCCGCATGTCTGCTCTTTTGCATCCAGTCCCCGAGGAAGATGTTGGAGGAAGATGTTTGCAGTCACGGCTGGGGCTGCCCTCCAGCCAGGCCTGGGGTCAGGCAGGAGCCCCTCCCTGCCCAGGACATAAAATGTGGCCAATCAGAGCTCTTGGGAAAAAGGGATGGATGAACGAGAGGGAGGAAACACATGTTCAGCACATACTACGACTCACTGCTGCCCTATCAGGCGCTTACCATGTTCAAGGCGCTCGTTAAATGATCGAGTCCTAGTGCCATCACACCAGGTGGGCCCTGTTGCTGACCCATTTTACAGTGGAACAACCAGAGGAGGCTCAGAGAGGGGAAGTCAGTTGCTCATGGTCCAAGAGCAGGAGCCAGGATCGGAGGCCAGGTCTGCTGAGCTCTGACCCCCACACACACAGCAGAGTTCAGCCTTAGGTGCCTGAATCTCAGAATCCCCACAGTCCCCTTGGAAGGAGGAATTAAAGCTGCCCGCCTGAGCAGATCAGAAAAAAACGCTCAGAGAGGTTCAGAAACTGGCCTGAGGTCTCACAGCTGGTAAGTGGGGAGACTGAGACCTCTATACCTGTCTGAGCTGAGAGCCCCATTCTTTTGACTGGGGCCGGTGGACCAAGGTCCCAGTCAGCAGCCCCACCCTGTCAGCAGAGGTTCCGGAACCCCACCCTGCCCTGGACCTCAAACCCTCAGTGCTCATCCTTCTTGGATGGGGGATGGGGTAGGCAGCAGGGCCCATCCTACACATGGGCAGGAATGCAGACAGGGCCTTGCAGACCTCCAAGCCCATTCCCCATGGCACATGTGGGGAAACTGAGGCCCAAAGAGCAGCAGGGCCTTGCTAAGGGCACAGGGCAAGCCAGGAGCTGAAAAGGACTTGCCTGGAATTGAGCTGTTTCACAGGGACTCTCAGTTACCCCATCTGGGAAATGGCCAAGGGTGGCCTGCTAGGCAGGGACCCAGGGGACGCATCTCCTGGGTTTTGCATTCCTGCCAAACCCAGTGGAGAGAGGGGCTCGTTTTCCCGATGCTCCTCTCCCAGCTGTGGAGACTTTGATGTGGTTGGGAGCCTGAGTTTCCTCAAGCAGGAGATACATTCTTCAAGCCACTGCTGAGAAGGGGTGGCGGAGATGGTCGGGGGCAGCCCAGTGAGTCGAGGAGGGCCTGAGCCTTGCATCTGGGGCAGGGCTGGGGCCTGGGCCGACACAGCTCACCCTCCAGCTAATCCGGCTTCCTGGGGCAGGAGGGAACGTGCACAGGATCGGAATAGAACCCGGCTGCCTTTGGGCCTCGGCCCACTTGAGGAGGCCCAGAGAACTTGGGCACTGGGAGGGGCCCTGCTGCGCCAGAGGAATGCCTCTTAATCTCCCCTCTCCCAGGCCGGCTGCTCAGGCCATCTGGTTCAGGGGAAATTTTAAAACCACTTGAAATCCAGCCAAGAAGAGAATAATAATCAGAGATCCCCTGTGTGGAGCTCAGCTATCAGGCCTGGGCTGCCTGGACTGCCTGCTCTACCTGTACCATTGCATTCCCTCTTGACAACAAGGCCGCAAGGCCCAGCACCTGTACACTAGTTGGCAGCAGGAGACCATTCCATCAACCTTCCTGCATGCTTGAAAATAAGGCTGAGTCCAGTAGGCAAAAGAGCCAGATTCTCTGGGTTCAAATCCCAGCTCTGCCACTTGCTGACTGTGCAACCTGAGGTGAGTGACTTAACCTCTCTGTGCCTCTGTTTCCTCAACTGTAAGTGGGAATAAGAATAGCACCTACCTGGCAGGGTAATGTTGAGAACTAAACAAGTTAATGCACATGACAGACGGTACCTGGCACAGCGTAAGGGCTGGTGATTACTCCTGCCTACTCCATTCAGGCCAGCCCTTGTTTAAAACCCTCTGTGGCTCCCCACTACCTTTGCAGCATAGCCCATAGGCCTAGCTGTGGCTTTTAAGGCCCTGCTTTTAAGGCATGGTGTCTGCTAAGTCTCAGCCCCATCCCTCTCCCCATCCTTCTGCTGACCCCAGGGTCCCTAAACATACCACACTCCTCTCACCTTAGGGCTATCCCCCTGCTGGTCCCTCTGCCTGGAACCAGCCATCTCCCTCTCCTAAAAGCCTCCCTTGGAGCCCTGCCAGCTGTGGTGCCTCCTATGGCTCCCACGCTGCCTGTGCCTCTCCCACCCCTGTGCTGACGACCCTGCACTCCATTGTCCAGGTCTGCCAAGTTGTCTGTTTGAACTACTGATTGAGTCACAAGGGCGGGCAGGGGTCATGCCTGTTCTGTTCACCGTATCTGCAGAAACTCCAACTACTGTGTGTGTGGCACACAGTAGGTGCTAAATAAATGGGACTTGAACGAATGAATGAACAAAGCACTGGTACCCTTGCCACTGAATGGCAAGGCCTGGTGCTCAGAAATGGGCTGGAAAGATAGGTGGGGCTCCCACACTCAGAGCCAGGCCCGGGGTGAGCCTGGATCCCTGCCAAGTGCCACAAAAGTCCCAGATCTCAGAGCTGGGGAGAGGTCAGTGACTGGTAGCCCTGCCGCAAGTGTTCCCCTCCCCACCAGTGTCAGCCCCCGGGAGCTACAGCCCACTTACCCGGCGTCCCTTTGCTCCCCTCATGCCTGGTGGGCCTCGAGATCCTGGAGGACCCTGTGGGGAAGAGAAAGGGCTTGGAGAAGCCTCCTTTTTAGGGAGTGACAGTACATTGGGGGCTGGGAGCGTGGGGGGCAGAGCGTGAAGGCCACAGCCCTCAGACAGGCGCGGCTCAGGAGCTGCCCCTGCCTCGGCCCCAGCAGCTCCACACTCACGGACCGGGCACCCAGCCACTGGGAGAAGCAGTGGCAGAAAGAGCTCGGGGGAGGCGGAGGAAGAACCTGGAACCCAGCCCTGAGGTGAGCCTGGGAAGCAAGACAGGGGAGAGGAGCAAGAAAAAGCAGAAGGGGGGGAGGAGAGGGGCGAGGGGGGGCCCAGAGAAGGGACAGGGCCTGGTCAAAGAAGATGCTCAGTTACCTTGGTCTGATGGAGGAATGACAGAAAGAGGAATAAAAGAGAGATGGGGAGAGAGGAAAGACACCGGGGCAGGTTTTGTTCTTTGAATTCTCTGCACCTGGCCCAGCACGGGCATAAGACAAGTACTCAGGAATCTGTGCAATGACCAAGGAACACATGAACAGATGAAGAGGGCAGAAGGGTGGGCAGGGAGAGAAAGAAGTCGGAGCGGAAGCAGGCTGCCTCACTGCGTAATGTCTAGGCCCAGCGTGATGGACATCAAGCAGCGACTTCAGCCCAACCTCCAGCCAGGACCCCTGTGACAGCCACAGGAGCCTCCCAGCTCTGCTCCGCAGTGACTCTCAGACAGGGCGTGCTCCTCCTACACGGAAGAGACAGCCTCGTCCCCTCTCCAAACGCCAGAGAGGCCCAGCTCTGTTTTGGGCCTTGGGACAAAGTTTTGCTGCCCCCCCTTTATCTCCCCTCATGGCCTTGAGGGGTGCAAACACAGCCACAGCCACCGGCAGACCCTCTGACAGCTGCTGCTGAGGGGCTGATGTGAGGGGCTGCGTCCCAGCCTGGCCCCGTTAGCCGAGCAAGCAGGGCGTGGACCCTGGCTTGGCCCAGTAAAAAAGCAGCTCCGACTCCCGGCTGGTGGAGAACACAAAGACTGGGTGAGAATGGACTGTTTTATGGAGTGACCTCAAATCTCAGAAGGCATGCAATTTGCCTCTGGGAAATTTCGGGAGCCAAGTCGCTACGTAGAGACAGTGAGTAGAGTCCTTCACAGAACAGGCTGTAGCACCAGGGAGCCCGGGTTCAAATCCCGGCTCTGCCACTTACTAACTGTGCTGCCTTAGGCAGGTTACTTAGACTCTTTGGGCCTCAGTCTCATCATCTATAAAATGGGAACAAGAGGAGTCCCTACCTCTCGAAATAACAAGGAAAATCCTCAGTAAAAGGTAGCTACCAGCCCTCGGAAAGGGAGAGGAGGTCAGAACCGGACGCTAGACCCAGTTCTGGTCACTGGATGACCCTGGGCAGGGGCCACAGCCTTTCCAGTGCCCCCCCCACGATAATGGGATAATTATCTTAACTGACCTCAATGGACTACATCAGGAGAAATGGATGTTAAAGTGATTGAAAAAGTGGGAAAATGGCAACAGATGTGAACAGTATCCGCAGAAATGTCACTTTAATGTCTTACTAAAAATAGTGGTAATTATCTGACAAATAGTTATTGCCATTCATTAAGCACTCAGTACATGCAGGTAGTTTGCTAAGCGCTACAGCATGCACTATACCATTTTTTTCTCATGACAATCTCATAATGAAGGCTGTGTTATGCTGACTTGTAGATGAAGAAACTGAGGCTCAGAGGAACTATAAATGTTGCCAACAATCACACAGCTAGTAAGTGGAGGACACAGGATTTGACTCCCGAGTGTCTGGTTCTGAAGTCAGTTTTGCGGGCGTTTGTGCTACAACTTCTCCAGCAGCAATAAGGGCAGCAGCTGGCTGGCCAGAAGGATCCCCAAGGGATCCGAGGGAGGACCCCATACTGTAGCAGGGGAGGGTTAATGGCAATCTTGGGATCTGAAAGCAGCAAGTGACTCTCTGGTTTCACTAAGCCTGAGCCAACCCATTGAACAGAGGGAAGGACTGAGGAAATGGGGTTGGGGGGGGGAGGTAACAGGAGCCAGGGGGTCAAGGGATTCAGAGGAGGCCCGCACCTTTCTCCATGTGCTGGCCTGGATGTCCCCACATTTTCTCATCTTCCACTGACCTTCCACCTTGTCCCAGTGACTCCTTTCCAGGCTTTCCTCCTCCCACTGGACAGATGGGGAGACTGAGGCCCAGGGAGGCTGAGGTCCAGGGCCACAGGAGGTAGAGTTTGGTGATGGGCTTTGGCCCTACCCTGGACACCTCCCACGCTGATGGTCTCTAGTCACTCCATCTCCAAACACTTTGGTCTGGGGGGCTGGACCCTTGGATCTCGAGCTGGGTGCCCCGGCCTGCCATGCTAGCCCCACCCACCAGGATGTTGGTCCTCTGACCTCCTGCTTCTACCCTCAACACTTCCGCTTCCACGTCACCAGCCCTTCCAGCCCCAGGCCAGATGTGGCTTTTCCTCCTCATGAACAAGGCAAAAAACCCTCACAAGTCATTGGGAGCCCAGTGGTGGCTTCTGATGCCTGCTCTGCACCGTGAGAACTTTCCACCTCATTAGAAAGAATTGTGGGGATGGACACAGTCATCTGGTGCTCGGCACCTTCTTCTCTGGATGATGGTTACTGGTGTCCAGGCTTCTCGTCCTTGGACTAGTCCCTCCCTATCCCTTCTCAGCACCTAGTGTTGCCTGGCACATAGTAGTGCTCCATAAAGTTCTGTTAATGACTGACACAATTTCTATACTTGATATTCCCACTAGACAGTAAGAATTTTAAGAGTAGGACCTATTTCTTACCATTTTTGCACCACCAGGGTTGAGCATATGGCCAGCACACAGTAGGTACATGAAAAAGTCTGGAAACTGAGCTGGTCTTGCTTCCCTAATCAGCACAGAGAACTGGTCTGTGTGGGTTCCCTTGAGTTCAAACCACCAGAGGCTCCTGAGCTCTCCCTCATCAGATTCCAGGGAGCTCCCCAGTCTGAGTTTTACAGGGACCTGAGCAACCTGAACTCATCATTCCCTAGCTCTGTCTCAGGGTCTGGGCCTGGATTGGTACTCCACCCCCTGTACTCTTTCCATCTGCCTGAAGCCCACCCTGGAATGGACTCCCAGCCCTGAGCCCCGGCCGTGGCCGAAGTGAGTGCCCTTTCCCAGTCTCCATCACCATCAGCAGAAGCAGAGGGACCTGAAGCAAGCTCCACCTGCTCCAAATGACAGCAGCCCCTCCCCTCTCCACATCACTCTGCAGGAGTGGAAAGGGCCCTTGAATCCAGCCCTCCCAACCTCTCCCGCCATTCTTGGCCATGAGATCCTCAGGGATAGTTCTGTTTCCTCAGTCATCACAAGAAGCCCAAGACCCCTGGGTCTTTTGGCTCTGACCCTCAGCCTCATTTGTCCCAAGTATTTCCCATCTTCTTGCTGCTTCCTCCATAGCAGCATCACTTACTTATTGGATTTTCTCTGTCCCGCCGTCCACAGCAGAATATAAGATCCAAAGGGCAGGGCCTGCTTTCTGACTTGTGCACTGCAGCACCCCTAGCTCCTGGAGCTGCCCGGCACATATTACACAGAATTTACTGAATGAATAAGTGAATGCACAAAGCAGTCATGCTGCTATGACCAAGATGCTTGCAAGTAACGAACATCACTATGTAATGAACATCAGCCCCGCAGTTTCATTTAACCCACATGATCACACTGTCATGACCATGATTATATTATCTGTTTTTCAGATGAGCAAAATTTAGGCTCAGAGAAGTTAAATGATCTGTCCCAGGAATATAGCCAAGAAGTGGCAGAGCTAGGATTCGATCCCAGTTCTGTCTGATTCTGAGGCCTGGACACCTTACCCTTATTTGATAGTGGGTTTGAGCTCAGGGAACATGAGGGCTTTGCTCACCGGGGGTCCAGGCTCTCCGGGGGTCCCAATACCACCTGGCATTCCAGGATGACCCTACCAAGAGAGAGAAGACAAAGCAGGAGTCAGCTGGGGAGGATGCCTCTTCCTCCTTCAGTCCCACCTTGGCCAGCTCAGCCCCAGCCCAGGGCCACAGGCAGCAGCCAGGCCTCCCAGAGGGAGAAGGAGCTGGTCATCTTGAATGTCTTGGGTATGCAGAGGCAGGCAGAGGACAGCAAAGCTGTCACCTGAGGCTGTGACAGGAGAGGGCAAGAGGATGCAGACTTACTCCTTACCATCGACCCCTTGGGTCCAGGCACACCTGGGGGTCCCATCATGCCACGATCACCCTGTTGGAGACAGCAATGCAGGGAGGTCACAGTGGTAGCAATGGATGGTTCTCTGGGGGGCAGGTGCAGGGAGTCTGCTAGAGACCCAAAGAGGGCAGGGATTTGCCCAAGGTCCATAGATAGTCCCTTCCCAACTCATGGCCGCATCACCCAGGTGGAGATCTGGGATTTCACTCAGTGAAATCTAAGATCTCTGCAAGTTTCCTGGGAGGCCTCAGCATCCACTGTAGCGTGAGTTTCCTTCCAAGGATGGTCCTGATTAAGGATATACTAATTGCACTGTCCCATTTGATCCTGGCCCACATCATGTGGTCCTCATTAGGCCTGGCATGCCCTGGCTGGGCTTGCTGAGGCGGAAATGGCAACAGAAGGCATTTCTTTCACTGTCCTCACCCCCTGCCCAAACCTAGATGAGACACTGGAGAATCAGAGACATAACTCCTTCCCTCTCCACCAACCCAGACTGACCAGGCAGAGATGGCAGGTGCAGCAGACAGAGCTATGATCGGAAGGCAGGGTCTCTGGGTTCTAATCCTGGCTCTGTTTCTGTGAGGCCCTGTTTCCTGTATCCACTCAGCCAGCAAATATTTATGAGCACCTACTATGTGCCCAACACTGTATACCAGACCCTGAATATACATACAATGGAGAGCAGAAACAGACAGACCTGCTCCTGTGGAGCAAGACACTCGAGTGTTGCAGGGGAGATGGACATGAATCACCAGAAGAAACACAAACTGCAGCAAGTTGGGGAGTCAGCACATTGCTAAGGTGTTACAGTAGGAGGGTGTGACCCACCTGGGGGCACGATGGTCAGGGAAGGCTTCCCTCAGGAAGTCTCCTTGTACCAAGAGCTGAGGGATGATAAAGAATTATCCAGGCAAAAAGGGCAAACACGGGAGGGAGCGGGAAGAGTGTGCCTGGCCAAGGGAATGGTAGGGGTCACGGTCTGTAGGTGAGGAGGGACATGGGCATTTGAGCAACAAAGGACAGCAGAGATGACTTTGATACTGTACTATAGTTACATAAGATGTCACCACTGGAGGAAACAGGGTGAAGGGTACATGGAACATTCTGTACTATTGATTGCAACTTCTTGTGAATCTGTAATTATTTCAAAATAAAAAGTTAAATTTAAAAGAGAGGAAGAGGGGCCGGCCCGGTGGCGCACTGGAGAGTGCGCCGCTTGGGAGCGCGGCGGCGCTCCCAGAGGGTCTGGGACACAGAGAGTGACAAAGGGTGAGGCACAAGATGAGCCTGGGAAGTCAGATGGGGCCAGATAAGGAAGGATGCTTCCTCTCTCTAGACCTCAGTTTCTCCATCTATCCAATGGGAATAATATTGGCTCTCCTGGAGGTTCTGCTCTAGGGATTAGATAAGCTCATGCAAATTCAGGCAGGTGCCCTATAGGGCCTATGGTGGGAAACGGGAAGC
>NW_007729192.1:43482-110991 GCF_000696425.1 Galeopterus variegatus
AACACCGAGGGTTGCGATCCCGTTGCCGGTCAGTAAAAAAGACAAAAAAAAGGAAAAAAAATAATAATAAAAGAAAAGAAAAGAGAGGAAGAGGAGGAGGAAGAAAATAAGAAAAAGAAGAGATGGAGGAGCAGGAAGGCAGAGGCCAAGAGGGTCTGGGACACAGAGAGTGACAAAGGGTGAGGCACAAGATGAGCCTGGGAAGTCAGATGGGGCCAGATAAGGGAGGATGCTTCCCCTCTCTAGACCTCAGTTTCTCCATCTATCCAATGGGAATAATATTGGCTCTCCTGGAGGTTCTGCTCTAGGGATAAGATAAGCTCATGCAAATTCAGGCAGGTGCCCTATAGGGCCTATGGTGGGAAACGGGAAGCTGCTGGATGTTTCTAAACCGGGACCTAACATGAGGCAGAGTGGCTTAGCGGACACAGTGTGGTAATGAACCTGCTTCAAATTCCTGCTCTGCCACTTACTTATCTGGGTGACCTTGAGCAAGTCACTTGCTCTATTGGGGCTTCAGTTATCTGTAAAACAGAGCTGCTAGGGGGCTTAACAGGCAACCTAGGGAATGCTCATCTTTCATCTTTCTAAAAGATGACTCTTGCCCCCTTCTATTGTTTCCCCCCTTATGTGCAGTGCCAGTGGGCAGCAATGAGGGGCCCAGGTCACAGGCATCAGCTGGTTGTCACACAAAAGTGTAACTGTGCTTTAGGGTGATGACAGGAGGGCAGGAGCCTCAGGAGATTCCGGAAAAGGGGACAATGGCTTCTGGAGGGGGATTTCAGACCTGGGTCAACTGGCCTCTTCATCTTTTAAAATTTTCGAATCACAAGCTCTATTTGTTTATCCTTTCCCCCCACCACAACCTACCTTTTCTCCCACGATTCCTGGCTCCCCGACCAGACCAATGAAGCCCAGAAGTCCCTAGGAGACACATTTATCAAAGCAGAGGAAACCACGTGAATTCAAGAAGTGCTGAGTTTCAGGGCAACCCGCCTGCGCTCTCCTTCCTCTGGAGCTCAGTCCCCCAGGTGCCTCCTAGCCCGTGCCTGGTAACCCCACCAGCATGGGGCTGCCACCAAGGAGAGCGTTGCCTCTCTCTGGGCACCGTCCTGACTTCCCTCACTCCACCAGATGGTTCTGATTTTGGAGCCAAGTGGTGGGGCCGCTGCCAACATCCCTGGGAGCTCCGCACATTCTTCCCGCGCCAGAAGCGGGCTGGGAGGCAGCCACATTTGGAGAGCTGGGGTGGGGGGGAGGGTGGCCCTTAAGCTGTGCTGGGAAGAGGCCATCTGTCCCCATCTTTTGGGGCTCTGGGGCTGTTCAAAGAGAGAAACAAACCCGCTGGCCAGGATAGAAATACCATAGCAGCCTCCGCCAAGAGATCTGATTGAAATCTGGGAAGTGGAACCTCCTCATTACTGTCTTCTGAAAGGCTTCCTCTCCTCTTTCTGAAAGGGCACGTGCACGTGTGTGTGCATGCACACGCACACACACACACACACACAGGGGCTCCCACTGCTCTTTTTAACTCCTCTGGGTGATAACTCACCCCTGTGTTCCAGGGGCTTCCTCTAGGTGGCTGCTGGCCTGGCTGTCTCCCTGAACGGGCAAACATGCACACGCATAGCCGGGGTGGACATCCTGGGGAAATCGCCCAGGAAGGTAGACCAACTTCCTGTGCAGTCCCCAACCCTCTAAGGAAAATGCAAGCAGAGGGGGGGTCTTCCGTGGTTCAGGAGTGAAAGAGGCTTTGGAGGAACCCAGATTGACAGCCAAGAGTTTCTGGGAGAATTAGGAAAGTCTGAGGGATGAGTCGCTTTGTCCTGTAAGATCTGCTACCTGTTCCCAAACTCTGGCCAGAGTGAAAGGAGACCTTGGGTGGGTAACAGACCAGAGGTCATATGCTC
The DNA here is from genome assembly GCF_000696425.1 of Galeopterus variegatus. NCBI lineage: Eukaryota > Metazoa > Chordata > Mammalia > Dermoptera > Cynocephalidae > Galeopterus > Galeopterus variegatus. Next base: position 45,393 of record NW_007729192.1, read on the forward strand.
GGGCAGTAAGGCTGACCCACCTGTCAGAGTGAGGGGTTCCTGCCCAATTCCCAAGGGTGATCTCCGAGACCCACACTTCCTCATCCAAAGACAGATTTAAAGTGGCAGCTCCAGCCAGAACCGTTTGTGTCTTGCTGGGATATTGGCTCCAGTCTGTGTGGCTCCAAAGCCCACACACCATCCCCTCCACCTCGGGGCCTCCAAAGCATGTGGCTGTGAGCAGGGCCCAGATCTCCCTGACATCCCGGCACCATTGCCACACATAGGGGTCCTGGGCCCAGAGACCCTTCAGGGGTGAAGTGTGAGGTGAGAGGGACAAGGTACAAAGTATGAAGTCACGGCCAATATGTCACAGAAAATAACCCAATATTTTACTTTTGTAACAACTCACTTTGAAAAACTCAGTTAGAGCACTTTCAAGGTGATAGCAATATTAATACCAACAGCTTCGCAGTATTGATCTCTTACTTTGTGCCAAGCTCTGTCCCTGGCACTTTATCTATGTCATTGTCATTCAATCTCCATGTGCATGGACTCTGGGCAAATCACAGTCTCTCTGAGCCTCATCTGCAGAAAGGGAGATGATAAAGGTCCCTCCCTTCCTCCTGGGGTCGTTCTGAGCATTTGAGACACTGCACAGCACATGTGGGTACTCAATAAATGTTAGTTCTCTCCCAGCACATCCTAACTTATTTTTAAAGGGCACAGGGTTAAGACAGAGGCCTGAGCTCCCCACAAGGGTGCAGTCACACATTTAGAGGATGCCGAATGAAGGGAATAGAAACTGCTCTGTTAAAAGGCTCCTGCCCGACTGGCCCAAAGAAACAGAAATTTCATAGCTACTTTAAATTTATGAGTTGTTGGGTCCTGGAAGGCAAGCGGGTCATAAACCTCAAACAAGAAGCCAAACAGGATCCTAATGAATAAGGGCCATACAGCAAGTGCCCCATTTCCCACCCCCATTCCTGGGACCCCCTTGTGGCACTGTCCCGGAACATCTTGGCAGGCCTGTCCTGTGGATGGCACTGAGGCTGGTGCAGGGAAGCCAGCCACAGAGGCCCAGGGCTTGCACCAGGCAGGTCGGGTGGAGAAGCAGCTCTGAAAGCCGCAGGCACGGCTGGATCCTCTCGGGCTGGCGAGAGTGTACAGGAAGGGAAGCAGCATTGTTATCTACAGAGAGCACAGCACAGGCAGGACCTGAGTCCCCAGTTTTGGGGACGAGGCTGGACTGGTCCTCACGTTGCCTATAGATAAAGTGCCATTGTCTTCTATGGGAGCTTTTCTCCCGCTCTCCTCCCTTCTCTCATATGACATTCTGCTAGGCACTGGGGATGCAATTGAGAGTAAGAAGGCTGGGTCCTCAATTGGTCTAGACAGCTTAGGTTAGGTGCTGACATGCTGACATACACGGCTTCCCCTGGACAGAGCTTCTTGAAGGCAAGGCCCATGCCTGTGCCCAGCACCTAGGACAGGGCCTGGCAAGCAGCCTTCTCTATAACTAACTGTTAGATAAATGCTCAGGAGTTCAAAGAGTTCTCTAGTCCCTCCAGGGCAGGTCTTGGAATCCAGCAAACCTAAGTGTCAATCTTGGCTCTGAACAGTATGTTACTGCCTGTGAGATCTCGGACAAGTTACTTAACTTCTCAGAGCCTCAGTTTCCTCATTTGCAAAATGGGAATAATAGTAACTACCTCTATAGGGCTGCCAGGGAGAATTGCAGGTGATAGTGCATAGAACGTTTGGCACAGAGCTTGGTACTTAACAGGTAACCAATAATAAATGTAGCCATTACTGTGATTATAAGGAGGTCCTGTGGCATAAGCATCAGAACTCTTTCCTGGGGATCATCTGATTCTACCATGAACAGGAAACGTCTGCCCTTTCAGCACGACCACACAAGGAGAGAACTGAGGGAACAGCCACGTGGTCGCCCAGCATGCCTTACAGTAGCCACAGGGTTCCAGCTCTGCTGACCAAGCAAGCCCGGGCTGCCCCAGGCAGGGTTCCCATCTCATCTGGCCCCAGCTCTGCCACTACCCCGCTTGATCATCTTGGTCAAACATGTTTCTCCTCTATGAATCCCAGATTGCCAACGTGGACAAGGATCCAGGAGTTCTTAACCTGAGGTCTCTGTAAGGCTCTATGGAGGGATTTTCGAGGGCCCATGAACTTGAATGAAGAAAATCACAACTTTCATTTTCATGAACTCTAATTGAAATTTAACATGTCCTTCAAATACAAGTGTAGGCAACAAGCCACAGTAGTATTACTGCCAGATAGTTACATGTCACATTAGTCATTGCTGCAGAAATCTCAAAATACATCATTAAGGCTTGTCACCATCTCAAAATTGAGGTCGTTGTTAGACCTGGTGCTAGAGCTCATGATTTAATGTGTTAATAAAGAAGCATATATATGTATATCACATTTTAACATATTTTCATAATCATACGGCAGTATAATTGGTTTCCTTTGTAATAATTTGCTTTTTATTTTATGCGTTAAAAAACTCTATTCTGAGAAGGGGGTCCGCGGGCATATATGTATATCACATTTTAACATATTTTCATAATCATACGGCAGTATAATTGGTTTCCTTCGTAATAATTTGCTTTTTATTTTATGCGTTAAAAAACTCTATTCTGAGAAGGGGGTCCGCGGGCCTCACCAGCCAGGCAAAGGAATCCAAGGCATGAAAAATGGTTAGGACCCCTGGATAAAGTGATTTCCAAGGACCTTTGTGTTCTGACATTCTAGGACTCTGAGTATCTATTTCCCGAGGGCCCTAACATTAGCATAACTATGAAATTGAATTTGCTGATCATATTGCCTTTTTTTTTCCAATCAGGAAATATATCCAGGCCGCAGCAGACTTTCCAAACTCCTGGGCTTCCCACAGAATGCACTGGAATGATGCTGGAAAGATTTCAAAAATCCAGGCCTCCTCCTGCTCTAATTCCTTTCTTCCCCCCAACAGATGTTGCAGGCCTGGGGAGGAAGCCCATCATGTGTGCAACTCTCACGCCACTGACGGTGTTTCTGGGGTAGCCAAACTCTTCCGGGTCTCCAGCCTCAGTCCTCCTTCCTATTTGAGGAAGCTCCTTCCAGGGTTCTCGGGGTGGGGTCCTTACTTAAAGGAGTAGATGAGATGGCCACCTTTCCCCCTCCAAGCCCAGCGGTTACGCTTTCAGGAGATGCTGGGGCTGGGGAGGAGGGACTAAAGCTGTCCATCCACCCAGCACTCAGAGCTGCTTCTCCAGACTTTGATAACTGAAGGTCACAATCCTCAAACCTCCTTCTCAGTGACTGGTTGCAACCTCCTCTCTTCCTCAGACCTTGGCCTAGCTTCCCAACAGGCCAGAGCCACTGGTTTGAATCGCATTTTCTTTATCATTTAGGGATGCCTGGACTTCTCTAGCTTTTGGCTTCCAGGTCTATAAACCGAGGGGAGCATGGGCAAGGATGGTTAAGGGCTCTTCCAGCTTTAACGTTCTGGGAGTGAAGTCGCATAACCTCCTGGGGAGAATAGACCAAAAACACCTGTGTAGAGTCAGGCTGTGAGGAATGGCCTTTGTGACTAAGACTCATGGCTTTCTCATTCAGATTTCACCTCTCTAAGAGTCACTATTCACATCAATGAAAGGGGGAGAGGATTGAAACTATGTCCGAGCTGTTCTGAGAATGAAAGGAGGTGGTGCATGGAGGGTGCTTAGCAAAGGGCTTGGCACAGAGCAAGTGCTCAATTAACGGAGCCACTATGTTCGGAGACTGCCGCTAACTTACCTGCTCGCCCACGGGCCCCGGCCGTCCAGGATTCCCTGGTTCCCCCTGCAAAGAAACAAACAGGAGGATCAATTGGGATGGGAGATGGAAGTCTCGGCCTCTGGGGAACTCCCAGGGCTACTGGCCTTAGTTGCCATCGGTGGGGATGAACCAGGAACCTCAGTTCCAGAGTCTGTTCTTAGAGACTCCAAACAAATGGCAGGGACAGAGGGGCACCTGGACAGAACCTCTGGCCCCAGACATAACTCTAGTCACCCTTCCCTCTGAGTGTATCCTGGCAAATCACGCAACACACTGAAGTGTGTATTTCATTTGGGTCCTTCAGCAACCATTGCACTTTGTGGAGGTGGAAACTAAGGCCCAGAGAGGTGAAGTGACCTGCCCAAAGTCACACAGAAGGCCAGAGGAAGGGCTAGAGTTGGAACCTTGGTCTGACTGATTGAAATGCCCATTCCCACTGCAACAGGCTGCAACAGCCCCTACCCCAGGAAGAGCAGTGAAGTGGGGTTGTAGACCTCAGTCTCCCAGAGCTCTGCCACCAGTCACAGGTGACCATGGTGCGTCTTGCCTCAGCTCTGAGCTCAGCCTCCCCAGCTATAAATAAAGGAAATAAGACTCATTCATCTTCAAGGTTATTTCCAGCTCTCACACTTGCTAGCCTATCAGAGCCTTGTCTGTCAGTTTTGTCCCATGCTGGGGAGGCTCCTGCTCCTTAGGTGGCCACAGCTGCCCTGAGCTCCCCACAGCATGAGCTGGAGAGAGGCAAGCAGACCCGTGGGATAAATCCAGGCAGACTGTGTCACCACTCCCACCACAGAAACCTAACTGGTATCTGAGGGAGAAAGGCCGAGACCTCAGAGGGCAGGACATGGGCTCAGACTAGCCAGAGTTTGGCTCAAAACCAGATGCGGCTCACTGAAGTCCCAGCTGGAGCCTCGTCCTCCCCTCCAGCTCCTCCCCTGGACCCCATGAGCACAGAAATCAGAGGGGCCAGGACAGACAAATGCACCAGTTAGTTCCCCTGAAGAGAGGGACACGTGGATGACCTGGGCTCCCCCAGTTCTGCCCTAACCTCATGTGGGTTTGCTCATCTGTAAACTTGGCCCAACAACCTCTTGCTTGGAATGGCTGGGAAAATCCAACCCTTCAAAAGGAGTCCTTGGAAAAAACACTAAGTGAGGCTGTCCCTGTGTTGATTTTTTCTTCCCTACCCTGGGCCAGTTCTTTTTTGATAATTAAAAAAAAACGAAAGAGTTAAAGGCAACTCATATTTATTGTATACAGTGGGGGAAATATAGGAGCCTAGAGAAGAAAGTGAAAATCTCCTATTATCCCACCACCCAGGGATAGGCCCTGTCAACTTCCCAACCTCTGCTCTGTGCACATACGGACAGGGCGTAACCCAGGCCCTGCAACAAGCTCAAGCACTGACATTCCATCCTATAACTTGCTTCCTACCACCCCTCCCCCACCCCATGCACAGGTGTATTTCCATCCTGTAAAATATTCCACAACACAACCTTGGGTGGCTGCACTAGATCCCATTACTTGAACAATCCCTCACTGTTGGACAAATAGATTATGCCCATGTTTTTCCCCTCTGTTACTAATACTTTGTGATAAACGGCGACCAATTTTTTCTCCCTTCTCACAATTGGTCATGAGATTCAGGACTTGTCCTGGGGCCCTCGTATGTTGGACCCCCCTCTTTCCTCTTGGTTCCAGGCATCCCTAGTTTTTTCCCCTCTGTTACTAATACTTTGTGATAAACGGCGACCAATTTTTTCTCCCTTTTCACAATTGGTCATGAGATTCAGGGCTTGTCCTGGGGCCCTCGTATGTTGGACCCCCCTCTTTCCTCTTGGTTCCAGGCATCCCTAGGTCTCCTCACCTTCAAGCCATCCCGGCCGGACCTCCCAGGAAACCCCTTCCTGCCAGGCTGACCCTGCAACGGAGAGACAGATGAGTGAGATAGAGCTGGGCAGGGGCAGTATTGGGGTTCTGAGGAACTGACCCAGGGTCCCCATGGGCTGGGGAGGGCCACAGTGCCCAGGAGGTTAGAAACAGAGCCCTGCAGCCACCAGGCAGCCAGCTGTCTTCGGATACAAGGAGGGTCTCCAGCTGTGTGACCTCAGAAAAGCCTTCCTGCTCCTCATTTGCAAATAGGGATGATGACGCCTGCTTTCAAGGAGCGAGGGAAAGGCAGGGACCTGGCAGATTATCAGGGTCACAGGAAAATGGAGAGCTTATGCTAGCGGTACTCAAAGTGTGGCCCGAGGACCTTAGGGGTCCCTGAGACCCTTTCGGAGGATCGTGAGGTCAAAACTATTTTCATAACAGCACTAACATATCATTTGTCTTTGTCACTGTCATTCTCATAAGTGTAAGTGAAGTTTTCCAGAGGCTACATGACATGTGATATCACAACAGATTGAATGAAGAAGCAGATGTGAGAATCCAGCTGACTTCTATTAAGGCAGGCATTGAAGAGATTAGCAAAAATGGTAACACAATGCCAATTTTTCTACTACATTATTTTGCTTTAAAAATATATAGTGATTTTTAATAAATCATTATTTTTGTGAACAAGAAATGGGTTTATTATTAATTTTCAGTGACTTAATAAATACATTTGAAGTTTCTCAGTTCTAATTACCAATATCAATAGATGCAAACCACACAAACAAAAGCTCTTTGGGTCCTCAATCATTTTTAAGAGTGTAAAGAGGTCCTGAGACCAAAAAATTCATGAGCCCACTGGGTTATGCGAGTGGGACGGTGACTTCTGGAAGGGTGGTTGGAGCAGAGAAGGGAACTTGGGGCTTACATTCCAGGCAGGGCACCCCGCTTGCTGGCTGTGAGATGCTGGGCTAAGCCCCTCACTCCTGAGCCTCACCTGCTTCCTCTCTAACGAAACTAAGAAAAGTGGTGCCTTGCTCACGGGAAAACCAAATGAGAAAATGGACACAAAGCACCCAATGTGATGACAGCCCATCAATTTCCTGCCTCTTGTCTCTGTCCTCTGGGGTCTGTCCTAGCCCTCTCTCTGGCTGCTCCTCCCTGATGACTTCTCTTGGGAGCACTGGCCAGATGTTGCCCGGCCTGTGCACAGCTGGCTCAGCTCCAACAAACCCCATCTCCTCCAGGCCAGCGACACTCACCTCCAAGCCAGGGGACCCTGGTGGCCCCATGGGTCCCTCATCTCCCTAGAGTCGGGAGACATGAGAGAGGAAAAAAGGAGAAAGTTAATTTGATGTGACTCTTGGTGCCTTGGGTTGAATGTCCCCCCAAAACTGAACCCCCACTGCAACTATTGAGGGTGAGAAGTCCTATTATGGTCATTGAAAGGTGGGGCCTTGAAGAAGTGATTATATTGTAGGACCATGTCATAGTGAATGGATTAATAATAGTGGTCAGGGGTGTGGTTCTGAGGGCTTTAAAAGGACGGCATATGAAGAGCTTTTCTCTCTCTGTGCTCCACCATTTTCTGCCATCTGAGACCCCTGGGTCACTATTGCCACCACCAAGACCTTCACCAGCTGTGTTCCCTGAACTTTGGACTTCCCAGCCTCTGAAACTGTAAGCAATAAATTTCCTTTTCATTATAAATCACCTAGTTCTGTGTATTTTGTTATAAGCAACAGAAATGGACTAATACACTTGGAGAACTTGTCCTGTAAGGAGGGAAAGAGGTGACAGAGGAGAGCACTTCTGGACAGAGAAATGGTGCACCTGGCCCACCTGCCTGGGCCCGCCCAGAGTGGGTGCTCCACTAGTCACGGCCTGGAGTCCAGGTCACAGAGTGACTTGCAGTGAATGGGGTCCCCTGGGTTCATGGCAGTCTTGGGCAGGAGAGTTAAACCCCATTGGGTGCTGTGAGGAATGGAGCCTCAGATGACAGTTCCAAAATAAAGGCTTTATTCTGAGCTCTGCCGTTTACTCACTGGCAGATCCCAGCCTCTCTGTGCCTCAGTTTCCCCAGAGTGGAGAAGATCATCCTAAAGTATGATGACTGGCTTTAGTTGAGTTCCTGGAGGACAGCAGTGATGACTTTTTCGTTCTTGAAGCCATCCCCTTTAAACAGCACTCAGGATGGTGCAGGGTCTAAGTGGATGTTTGGCGAATTAATGAATGAGCAAGTGAATGAATGAATGAAGACATGAGCGAGCGGCAGGCACACTAAGGGTTTTCCTGAGTAGTAATGTGAGTGTAGGCAGAAGCACATGGCTGTGCTGTCTCCCTCCTCTCCCCTTCCTTCCCCCTTGCGGCTCACAGAACTCTCCAGACCTTCTCACAGGTCCTCCTGGCATTCCAGGCCTGACCAAGGGGCTCCCTCCAGAGCCACCCCCCCAGCTCCTCTCCTCCAGCTTCCAGGAAAGCAGCCCCATGTGGCGGCTCCCAGAGCCAGCGCTGGGCCCCCGCCAGACCCAGAACCAGCCCTGCGAAGGGATCCATGTCAGCTGGGTGCCTGCCTGTGGTCATGTGAGTCTCGGCTTCCCGTGTTCTCACCCCAGCGCTGTGTGTCACGGGGGCCTGGGGCCTGCGCAAAGGTGGGTGATGGAGAGGGAGGCTACAGTGAGTCTCATGCACAGGGCAAAATCAGGGGCCCACCTACGCAGTGCCCAGCTTGGGTTCCAACAGGCCCATTGAGACCCCAAGTGCATGTAAATAAGCAAATCTTCACTTTGCCACTTACTAGAGTGCAGTCATGTCATTCTCTGGGGAGGCCCCCAGGCAGCTCCCAGGAGCACAGAAGTCAACAGCATAGGACCTGTGTTATGGGCTTTGGGCTCAAGCAGACCTGGGTTCAAATCATAGTCCTTCCTGCTACTAACCACGGGATGCGATGGAATCTCTTTACTTCCCTGAGTCTCAGTGGCCTCACCTGCAAAATGGGGCTGACGATTCCTACCTTCCCATATCAACGCCCCAATAAACCATGTGCTACCGTGAGCAGAGCAGTGGCAGGAGCCCCAGGAAAGGAAGCCCCAGGGCTGGGGGATGCAGTAGAGCAAGGAAGGGATCCATCCTGCCAGGTGGGGGCAGAGAAGGTCCCTAGAAGGGCCAAAGGGGCAGGGCTGTAAAAGATGGGCTGGGGAGCAAGTCTGAGGCAGCCCTGGGCTGTGTCCTGGCTGAGGGGGCCCCAGCCCCCAGCTAAGGCCTTCAGTACCCAGGACAGAGCAGGTGGGAGCTGTGGTCAGGCCAGAATGGGCAGTTGGGGGGGGGGGACAGGCAGGGGACAGGGACAGGCAGTCTCACCTCGGGCCCCAGATGCCCACGGGGTCCCAGCAGTCCTCGAGCTCCAGGTTTACCCTGAGAGAAGGGAATAAAACAGGATCTCAGAGGCAGCACCTTCATCTCCATCGCAGGCTGGCATGATGCCCCCTACTTCCAAGCCAGGTAGCTAGCCTTAAGGATTGCAGCTTTGCCAGCTGGAGCTACCCTGGGCAGAGACTCACCTTCGTGCCTTCTGGGCCGTTGTCCCCAGGGGGGCCAATGTCTCCTGGGAATCCCTGAAGGGAAGCAGAGTTCAGGGTCACCCATGGGGGCTGTGAAGGGAAGTGCTAAGAGCATGGGTTTTGGGGGATGCTGACTTCGGTTCCTATCTCTTCCTGCTGGGATGTGACCCCGAGCAGGCCAGTTAACCACCTTGATCCCGAAATTCTCAGTTCTAAAAGAGGGATGGATCATGGTACCAGCCCTGACACCTGAGAGAGTTGCTGAGAGAATAAATGAGACAGTGCGGGAAAGCATTAAGGTCATCACACATAAGGTCACCCGCAAGGTGGTCTAACCCAGAATTTTCCAAGTCCTCTGCTGCCACCAGGACAGAGTGATGGGTGTCCTGGGACGTTGCTGCCCAGAGCCAGCCATGCCCTACCCTGAAAAATCCCATCCTTTGATGACGGTGACCCTGCAAGTATGATTATATTCTGGGTTTGCTGTGATTTCCAAAGGGCTGGTAAGCACTGATTCGATTAACCTCTTGGCCACGTGCGTTGGACTGTGCCCCACACCACCCACAGTGGCTCACTGCTCCCCCACGGGATGACCGTACAATAGAAGATTCTGCCTGGCATGGAGCAGAATCACCTCCTTTCCCCCCAACATCCTTGTGCTACCCCTCAGGGCCCCACAAGCACAGGGGCTTCCTCTCCCCACAGTGAGAGCAGTTACCCCATTCCGAGAGGCTTGCCCTTCTCTGTCCCTTCAATGGCTTCTGGGCAGGGGCCCAGGGGCCCTCAGCCTGGCTGCCTCAATCAGTCATTTTCCATTATTACTAATCACCAGGACACCCATGCTCCTCTGGGTGTGGTCTGATCAGCACAAGCCAGTGTGGCAACATCCCCTTCCTTGCTTTAGGTGTAATGCCTCTGTTAATTCAGCCTAGAACCCCATTAGCTTTCAGGGCAGCCCCTACTTCAGTTTCCTGCCAGCTAGAAACCACGGCCTTTTTTTTCATGAGTCCCTGTGACCAAAATGCCCCCTTTCACCTTGCCTTCATAAAGTGGCTTCTTTTTTACTTCCTCTTTTTACCTTTTAGTAACGTCCATCAAATTCCAGCTCAAACATCCTCTCACCCTTCCCACTGGTAAAGGCAAGCATGGTCCTGAGTTTAGAATTAACACACTGAAACCAAAACCTCATGTCTTTTTCTTCAAAATGACAGGCTCAAAATCCCATCCTGCCACCCACTCACTGTGTGTCCCCAGGCAAGTTCCTCAACCTCTCTGGGCCTCAGCTTCTTCATCTGTAAGATAGAAGAACCTAACAACCACCTTACAGGGCTGTTTTGAGGTTGGAATAATGCAAGCAAAGCACTCAGTCTGGCACCTGGCATCTAGTAGGTGCTCAATAAAAATCTGCACCCAGAATGATTTGGGATCCTGTGTCCTGGGAAGACAATTCTGCCCATCTCCAGTGAAAAGCTGGCAGTCAGGATGCTGATCAGGTTCTGGTGCTCACACACATCTGGCCCACTGATGAATGAAAGAGGTAATTCACCCCAGGCCTGAGAGCTAGAGCTCCCTCCCACGGTCGCTGGAGAGGAGGCAGAGAACCAGGGGACGCTGACACCCTCATCAGCTCCTGTCTTCAGCTGAACAGAGCTGTCTCTTGGTTATAGAGTTGGCCAATCAAAACAGCACAGAGATGGGAGAAGCAGACCCCTGATTTGTCCAGGGACGCTGGAGCAAGCCAAAGCAAATCTTATTTGCTACTAAGTAGCAGAGTGACCCCAAGGAAGCCACTTCCCTGCTCTGTGACTCAGTTTCCTCATCTGTAAAATAGTGGCAGTAATACCTCATGGTCACACGGTTGTGGTGTCAATTCAGCGAGTTCTCATCCCTAAGACACTACACAGGCTCCTGGCACCATGAGGTGCCTAATAAATGCGAGGGAGCATGCTTTCCACCCTCACTGGCCAGACTGCTGGGAACCCGGCCTCCCAGAAAAGTCTTTTTCCAGTGAACTGAGGAGGGAATCAGGGCCATGGAGGAGAAGCCAAGTCCATTTGTCTAAAGATAGGACTGTGTCACCGCCAAAGTCAACACAGAGGAAAGTCAGAACTTGTAGCTTTCAGGAAACATTCCCTCATCCATCCGGGCGATACCAGGAGTGATCTTTGGAAGGGTCTGGAGAACCCGCAGAGCCAGACTTTTGTCCTGGATGCAGAAACCTCACGGATGGGCAAGTGCAAGGCGGAGGCCAGGGAGTGGTGGGGAGGTGGGGGGCTCCGGCTAGGCTTGGCCTGGGTGTTCACGATCCTGAGACGGACAACAGCTCTGGTGCCTGCTCGGCCGCCCAGTTCTCCAGACACGGTCCCCGTGTTAAAGAGAGAGGCAGTCAACGGAGAACCAGGCAGCGTGCTGCACCCCATTGTGTGTGAGTGCCGAGCAGATAATTAAGTCTTAGCCTGCCTATGCTAATTATCACATGCGTCAGAGACTCTCAGAGTTTCTCCTTTCTCGGCTACAGTTATTGTATTAACTGCTAAATCCATCCTTCTTTGTTTCTCATTCTCATTCAAAGACCAGAATTTAGCATTTTCTTCTTGCTCCCCATCCCTGGGGGCTCTGAGCCCTGAACATTTCTGGGGTGTCTGTGGATGGTTATGAAAGTTCCAGGGCTCAGAGGGGGACCCTGCAAGTGGAGAATGGAGAATATGGGGAGCTCCAGGCAGGAGAGCACAGAGAGCTTTCCAGATAGTTTTACTGGAACCACAACGCAGGTGGCCACAAAGCTGGGGAAGGACCCTGAGGCCAGCTTTTTGTCTCCACTGCCTTTGAGAGCCCTTAGGTGAGACGGGAAGGGAAGAGGTGGAAAAGGAAAGATTGTTGATCTAGGAATTCTATTCTCATCCTCATCTCTCATTTGCTGTGTGACTTCAAGCAAGTCCCTCCCTGTCTCTGGGCCTCAGTTTCCCGAGGACAACACCCACTCCCAACTACAGCCAAACACAGAGAAATGGAGCAAAACATACCTCAGGTCCAGGGGGCCCAGGAAACCCAAGAGATCCTTTGTCTCCAACTTTGCCCTGTGGAAGAGAACAGATTATGGGGAAGGTGAAGGCCCCGCCTTCCACCAGGCCCCCGCATTATCCCCCAGCTGTGGGTGGTTGGAATGGTCAGGTGTGTGTGAATGAAATCTGCCTGGACAACTAGAAGGAGCCATTGTTCAAACTCCACCTCCTGCACTTATTCACCTGGGACCCTGGGATATTCACTTCACCCTTCAGAATCTCAGTTTCCTCATCTATAAAATGGGAGCAATAATAATTCCCTAACTCCTGGGATTGCTGGCAGCTTTCCAAGAAACAGTACGCAAAGGGTCTGATGCACAGGAACACTCACTAAATGACCCCACCACTGTTATTAATAACATCACTATTGTTTACAAGGCATCTGGAGCCCTGGATTCCCGTCAGAGCTCTGTCAGTGAATGAGGCCTGTCTGTGATGCTGGGTGAGTTACTGTCCCTCTGGGCCTCAGTGTCCTCATCTGGAAAATGGGCAAATTGCCATTCCTGCCCTATTCTGCTCACCCCCAGGGCCGCTGCAGGAGGAAGTGAGGTCCTGAATGTGAAAGTGTCCCCAGCCACATTCCATAACCAGTTGGAGACTGTGAGGTTTGGGGCTGTCAGAGGAGAAGATACTTACCGGAGGCCCTGGCTTCCCCCGTGCACCTGGGGACCCTGGCAACCCCTGACTCCCCTGGAAAAGACCCAGAGCAGCTTGGGGTTAGTGAGGAACAGAAATGGCCAGGTGAACACTGCTTGGTCCTCCCTGCTGGCCTGAGGCCTGGAGAATGCCCACGTTTGAGGAGGATGAGCTTCTCCTGTGTTTTCCCTGCAGGCTCCTGCTTGGATCACACGTGCTTGGCACCCCTGTAGGCTGGGCCCCAGCAATGCTAAGGTGAAGCTGTAGTCCCCGCCCAAGCGGCATGGGAGTGGCCTTTATGCCTAGGGGACTCCAGAGCTGGGGCCCAGCAGGAGAAGCAGCCAGGCCTGTGTGGCTCACAACTGGGAGACACCGGGAAGCTGAGTCAGGACAGGCCAGAGAGGAGTGAGGGAGGAGGAAGAAGGAGAGCTGGCCAACATCTGGGCCTCATTGACTGGCTGGGAGAGGTCCAGATGTGGCCACATGGTGCTGGACACACGCAAAGAGGAGCCGGTCTTGGCAGGCCCAAGGCTGGGCTCTGAAGTCAAGGCCACCTCGGTTCATCCCCTTGGTCAATCTGTCAGTAAGGCCCGTTACTCCCTCCCTCCTTCAAACTTGTCCTAAATATTCACTGTTAAGTGCAGGACCCTGAGCCATGCTCCATCAGAGCAGTCTGGGGCCCTGTCCTCAGGGAACTGTCTGGCAGGGGGCTGAGTACAAGTCCCCCAAAACCAGGGGAGAAGGGTGGTACCACAAGTGAGGACAGATGTGCTGCTCAGGGCACTCAGAGAGGAAAACGGTCCCTTTCTGAGAAGGTGGGAAAATGGCCCCTGAGCAGGGTGGTGCAGAGGCTGCGAGGGGTCTGCTCCAGGCGGAGGGTGTTCCAGGTGGGGCAGCGGTGGGCACAAAGGCCTGAGGCACAGGGGACAGGTCTGTGGGGTTGGAGCACAGGACTGTGGAGGGAGGGGCAGGAGAGTGTTAGAGGAACCCGCTAATGGGGGTCCTGAGGGCCTGGGTGGGGAGCCAGGACTTCACCCTGGGAGCAGTAGGGAGCCACGGATGGTGTGTGAGCAGAGCAGAGCTGTGCCCCCAGAAGAGCCTGGTGGCAGTGAGGAAGACGGAAGGAAGAGGCTGGGGGACTGGAAATAAGTCAGGAGGCCACTGAAAAGTGCAGGGAAGAGGTGATGAGAGGGTGGACCAAGGAGAAGATCGGATTCTTTGAAAGGAAGCCATCTCACAGGTGGGGCTGGCCCGTGATGCGCCCTGGGAAAGAAGCCAGGACCAGAACAGGGAAAGGGGTGGGTGGAGGGGAGAGTCTGGTGCAATTACCTTGTCTCCTTGGAATCCAGGATCTCCTGACACACCTGGAACCCCTTGTTCACCCTGAGTACACATCAGCAAAGAAGGTTACGATGGAGACCGTGTGGCTCCAGAAGCCTCCCCCACATCCAGACCCACTGGCAAGGTACAGCTTTGCTGAGGCTGTTCCCAAAGTTGGACCTGACGGGTGGCACACTGTTAGAGTGAAGGACAGGCCACCCAGGAGGGAAGGCAGGCCCTGGAGGGGCACACACTGGCCTGTGTGCAGACCTACCAGGAGTTGCTGAGATGGCTGAACATGCCACTAACAGAGGCTAACCTGTCCAGTGCCACCTGCCTTTCCTGGAGAACAGACACTTGCAGAGAAAGAGAACTGTCTGTTGATCCTTCAACCTCTTCATCATCAACTAATGTTGTCACACAGTGAGGAGGGTGGCCTGTACAATGGACTCCACCCCTGGCTTCTGAGTGTATCTGCCATTGGATACTTTCACCACCACGCTGTGAGCTGTCACTTCGTCCTTCTGTGGGGGTTTCTGTGCCAGCCACCACCTTCAGTCTAAGTCTAATTATCTGCTTTTAACCAGCTATACAGCATGAGAAACCAGATTGCCTGGCTTATTAAGACTGTGTGCAAACAGCAAGTAAACTGGTCTTGACTTAGGTCTGGATGTTTCTTTTCTAAGACTACGTATTGCATAGGCTTGGGGACTCTGATTCTGGCCTGTGGAGGCCTCTTCTGGTCCCTCCCTGTTTTCGGCCATGTGCTGGTAAATGAGCTGTCACAGACCAGATTGGGAGATGTTTCCCCTCAGGGCTGGAACCATGCCACACAGCCCTCACCATTCCCAGCCTTCCATGGTGGGCATGACTGACAGTCCGTGAGCCCCAGGACTCAGAAAACATTCACAGTCCTGGGAGCAGGAGGAAGAATGGAGAGAAAAACCCAGGAGAATCACGTTGTACAGCTAAGGCCATGACCCAGCAGAAGAACTTCCTTGGTAAAACAAAAACCAAAATTTAAAAAAAAAAAAAGTTTTTGAACTTACTTTGGTTTTTCCAATTTGGAAAATCCTGTACAATATCCTGAAGTTTGGGGAACCAAGGAACTTTTTTTTTTTTTTTTTAGATATTCAAAGAAGAAGTGACAGAGTAAAAAAATAAAACAGGAAAAAATGAAAGTTTAAAATGCTCCTAGGAAATCAGCACAATGGATTGGGAGAGAGCTGGGACTGGAGCAGGAGCCCTGGTTCCAGAATGTGCTTCCACGCTGCGAGAGCAAGCCAAGTGGTTGTAGGTGGGATGGAGGCCAGACTGGGTCATGGAAAATCTGGGATTCTAGGATGGAGCAACCACAGAACATGAAGGGATGGCACTGTCATCCCAGGGGGCAGGCGGGGTGTGTGTGTGTGTGCGTGCGTGTGTGTGTGTAGGGGTGTGTGTGTGTGTAGGGTGTGTGTGTGTGTGTGTGTAGGGTGTGTGTGTGTGTAGGGGTGTGTGTGTGTAGGGGTGTGTGTGTGTGTGTGTGTGTGTATGTGTGTTCAGAACAAAAGGTTAAGACCCCTCCCCACCAAAGCTTTCTTTCCTTCTTTTTTTTTTTTTTTTTTTTTTTGCCCCAAAGACATATCTGATTTTCCTGAAACTAGGGGCAGGAAAATAATTCCCCCCCCCTTTTTTTTTCCAGAGCTTTCACGTTTCTAAATGTCCCAGGCAGTGCCCATCAGCCAGCCAGCCGAGTTCTATGTAACACATTTATTTCCATGTTCCTGAAGCAACAGTGAGCAGAGGCCAGCTCTGCAAAGGGGCCTATAAAAAGCTTACTGCTCACACTCCCATTTTCCCCAACTTCCTCTCTCTTTTGTCCATGACTTCAACATTTCCAGAGCGCTGATGTCTGAAGCCTCAGGATAAACAGGTAGGTGCAGGGAACCCCTGCCTCCAACAGAAAGCCCCTTCATCTAGAGAGGGAGGACCCGGGAAGATGGGCTTAGCAGGCAGCAGGACAGAGCTGGGGCTGGAGGATAGCTTGAGTGGGAGAGGCAGAGATGGGCTGCAGCTGGTGGCTGGGGCATGAACAGGAGGAGACAGAAGAGGTGGAAGCAGGTAGAGAAAGGACTGGGGTTAGCACTGCACCGGCTGGCCCCCAAGAGGTGGTGCTGTGTAAATCAATTTGGGTGTGTCCATTTTCACCCAGCAATTCTAGTTGTCTGAGTCCGGGGGCCTGATTTGGTTCTTCCCATAAATCACCAAGTCTCCTTTGATGAGTGTCTTCCCTTTTGGGTCTCAGTTTCCCCAGCTGTGTCAGCACCACACTCACCCAGTGTTTTTTTTTTTCAAAAGATGACCGGTAAGGGGATCTTAACCCTTGACTTGGTATTGTCAGCACCACGCTCACCCAGTGAGCAACCAGCCATCCCTATATGGGATCCGAACCCGTGGCCTTGGTGTTATCATCACCGCACTCTCCCGAGTGAGCCACGGGCTGGCCCATCAGTTTCCCCAGCTGTGAAATGTAGGCACTGGAGGAGGTGACCTCCCAGAACCATGTCAGCTCTGAACTTCTGACCTCAGCTCTGCTTCATGGTGGAAGTCTCTGGAGCCACGTGCCTGAGTTGGAATCCTGTCCCTCTTCTTACCAGCCATGTGGCCTCGGGCAAGTTTCTTATCTCACAGGGGTAGGAGGATTGATGGGTTAATCCATCAGTCCACGTAGAGCACTCATGCCTAGCACATGATACCTGTTGCTATGACTCAGGTGTAGCAGGGGGAAGAGTCACCTGATGACGCGTGTGTGACTATGGAAGCAGCTGAGTAGCCATCACCCCCTCAGATCTCTGGTGGACACATGGAATGCTGCCAGGAAGCCCTCCCACACCCTCATGGGGTCCCTGGTTTGCTAAGAGACAGAGCACGGAGGGCAGGAAGTTGGCCACAGGCAGAGCATAGGGAGGGCTGAGCCCCCGTGTCACTGTCATTCAGATGCTGTCCCAAGTCCTTCTGCCCACCACCACTCTGATCTGGCATTGGGTGAGAGAGTGAGAGTCTAGAGCAGGGCTGTACAGAGGACACAGGATGAGGGGGGCCTCCTCCTGTGGCAGCTGGAGGGGAAGTGGGTCAGGGGCTCAGAGACCTGTCCTGGATTTCCCACGGCATTTTCAGGGCTTGAGCTCCCAATTCCTAGCCATGATGGTTTATGTGCATTTGCTTCCTCCTGTGCCACCCTCCATGCTCCGTGGACCTGCCCTCAAAGCCTAGACCTGGCCTCAGCTCTGCTGTCTGGATTCGGAGACCTACTTTGACTCACCTGCCCTCTCACCTTGATAGCCCCCCACGCTCTATCTGCCAAGGTCTGCAGGCCCTGGGACTATCTTTCTGAGCCCCACCCATAGTGAGCAGGAGGAAACTGGGGGGCACAGATGCACGAGCAGGGGCCAGAGGGGAGGCAGGCAGAAGGCAGGGGAGTGGACCTGGCCAGACACCAGCAGCAGCCTCCAGGCGGAGAGGGGGTGGCATGCAGATAAACCACAGTGCAATAAGGGAGTATTCAGATCACCTTATCACCTTTCAGTCCGGGCTCCCCCACGCTGCCCATCAGTCCCTGCAAGACAAAGGCCCGAGGCCAGCTGTGAGGGGGACTCCAAACCACAGAAGTCAGGAGCCCTGGCTTAAACCCACCAACCGGCTGCAAGACCCCTGCTAGACCCCCCAACCCCCGGCTCAGTGCTTTCATCTGTAAAAGGGGACAATGACTCCCAGGTCACAGGCAAGGGTGTGGATTGAAGGAACTGTGAGAAGGGGCAGTTGACTAGAGAACCACAGCACTGAGGACAAATCCAGAGAAGAGGCACTGATGGGGATGGAAGGGCTTAATGAGCAGTGTCACATGCACGTTGGCCAAATTGGGTCATTCCCTGAACGTGGTCCTAGCAGTTTCACCCTGTCCTTCTGCTCCTTCTCTGGAATAAACCAATTTCACTGGTTTCCCACTATAGTTTCTATGGCCCTGGCAATGTCCCTCAGTGGATTTACAGTGCCCTGAGGCCCGGAAGTATGTTGGACTCATGATCAGCTTGAGGACTGCTGTCCAACAACGATGTCTGGCCTAAATGACAGACAGATGATGACTGGCCCTCAGGCCAGAGAAGAACTAGCTCCTGACCCTTCCAGCTTCTGGCCCCGCACCCCTGCGAGCATCCGCCTGTCCGCCCCTCCCCAACAGCCTCCTTCTTACTGGGCTGAAATGGGCCAGCGGGTGCCCATCTGGGACAAGGCCTGAATTAGGGGGCAGCCCCCATTTACCTTCATGCCCTTGGGTCCTGGGTAGCCAATCGGACCCAACGCTCCCATGTCACCCTGGGAAGAGAAAGAGAAGAAGACACCATGAGGGGTGCCCCACAGGCCGACCTGGGAGGGATGATTCCCAAGGTCCCTGAGGCTGGGCTTTCCAGGTCCCAGTCCTACTGGATTGATGTTGGAATTAGGAATGTTCCTCATTCTGTTTATCTCCACTAAAGTGCTGGAATAAATTTCACTAGATCCCTTCATAAGTTCATTTCTTCTTTGCTGCCCCTCCCCCATCACCACGTCCTTCTATCCCATAAATACGAGATACTTTTATCCTGTATTAGATTCTTTACATCCCATTCCAGCTAAGGGATTCGGGGCCTTTCATTTGACTTCTTTGGACCTCAGTCTCACTCTTTATAAAGTAGGGACAATAATGCCTCCCCCCAGAGCTGCTGCAAGAGTTAAATGCAGCATAAAGAGGAGCTAGCTTTGATTCTTCTAGCCAAGGAAGGGGAGGCATTTCTTGCATCCGAGAACCTCGGCCATCTCCTTGGGAGAGCAGCTAATAAGGAGTGGGCTGTCAATCCCAGAAGCCCCAGAGTTGGAGACGGACACAGTAGGACACTAAGATCAACTGGTAGACCCTGGACCTACCACAGGTTGGAGACCCAGGTTCAGATCAGATTAGACTGTCCAAGGCAGGAACAGCAGAGCTGCTAGACCTGGAAAGCCAAGTTCCCTTCACACGTGCCTTCAGTGAGAGGCCTCAGTGCACGTCAGAGTCACAACACCTGGTCTCACTCTCCTCTGAGACTTACTCATTGTGTGATTTGGGGGCACTTAATCTCCCCACGCCTCAGTTTCCTCACGTAACAAATAGGAATTAACATTGCTATGTACCTCCTAGCGCTGTTTCAAGGAGTAACTGATTTAACATGTATCAATTCTGGGCAAAGTCTGGAGGCATTCTGGTTGTCACAATTTAAGGGGTGCTACTGGCATCTAGTGGGTGAAGGCCAGGGATGCTGCTAAACATCCTGCAATGCACAGGACAGCCCCCCAACAAATAATTATCCAGCCCAAAATGTCGATGATGCTGAGGTCAGGAAACTCTGGCCTAAAGGAGGGACTAAATTTCCCTTCAAAGCCCACCCTCTTTCTCTCAGATCTCTTCACTGTCCCACCCTATCACTACCGCCCTCAGCCATGGGCATAACATGAAGGCTGCATCCAGAAAAAGGGAGACCCAGAACATACTCTCTTCTCTCCCTTGTCCGTCCTCTGTAACTGACCTAAGTGACTGGCTGCTGTGTCGCCTCAACGCACTCAACCTCTCTGGGCCTCAGTTTCCCACTACCCCGCATCAGGAGGCCCCTGGCAAGAGCTGTAAGGTGGGGCACAGCTCAGAAGCACTGGAGGATCAGTGGCTGCCCCAGGTACCAGGCTCGAGAACGGGGACTCAAGTTCCTGCCAGAGCTGCCTGGAGACGTCTCAGAGGGAGGCCCAATGGAGAATGAGACACCCCGAGGCCTGTGCAGTGAAACGCCCCTGAGGAGAGGCGGGGAAGGCAGGACTTCACAGACGGCAGCCGGGCCTGGCTGAGGCGATGCCGATTCTCCCTCCCCACTACCAGAATGACTGGAGTCCGACCTCGGCCCTGTCAGGGACTGGCTGTGTGATCTGGGCAAATACTTGCCCTCTCTGGACTTCAAAACCTCTTAGTTGAGTCTTGGCTAAGAAATTCTGCTTTCAGTTCCATCAAGTGGTCTTCTC
The DNA here is from genome assembly GCF_000696425.1 of Galeopterus variegatus. NCBI lineage: Eukaryota > Metazoa > Chordata > Mammalia > Dermoptera > Cynocephalidae > Galeopterus > Galeopterus variegatus. The sequence continues at coordinate 65,713 of NW_007729192.1, forward strand.
TGAGAAGACGAGGACTCAGTTTACCAGGGGATGACAATACTGCAAACGACGCCAGCGCTGGGCACCGCGCTAAGCACTTGACAGGCCTCAGCTTGGCTATTCCTCAGGACAGGCCTTAAAGATAAGTTCTATTCCCATTTTATAGATGAGAGAATGTAGGCTCTGAGAGGTGAGGGCTTGGGCAGAGTCACAGCCCTTCACCTGAGACAGGCTGTCTCCAGAGCTTCTAGGCAGTTCTGAGGTAGTCTTTGGAGAGGAGGGAGAGAACTGCCCAGGGCGAGGCTGGAGCCAGAGGAAAAGCCAGCCTTTCTGAGAGTTGCCTTTCCACAGGCCCCTCTGGCCATGGCTTCTCTCCCCATCTCTCTTCCTGGATGAAAGAGCCAGGGGTGGCCCGCCCAGAGTTCCCCGTGGTGCACAAATAAATAGAGCGGGCAGGCTGTGCTGGGGGAGGCTGCTCCAACTGGGCCCGGGCCGCGGGCAGAGGACCAGCCAGCAGCTCCAGGAACACGGCTCGCTCTTCCTCACGCCAGGCCCGAAGCCGGCTTGTTGTGTGGGGACTGAACGCTGCACATGCCGGATGACAGCAACGCAGCCCCACACCCCACAGGGCCCACTCACTGCCTCTGCAGGCCTCTCTAGAGGGGCCTGTGTGTGGTGGGGGCCGGGACCTGGTGTGGACATCCAACCCCAAGGGGGAAGGAATCCCGGAAAAGGGACACTGGCTGCAGGGCACACCTGGGGATAGTGGAGACTTGTGTGGGGTAGGGCTTCCCTGTGTCAGGAGGCCCCCAGACTGGGCTATAAAAGCATTTGGGGGAGGAACAGAGAAAACGTCAGGCCACCACTCCTTGCAGAGCAGTGGAGCCCCTGTACAGATTGCAGAGCATCTGTCTGCTGAGCGTGAGACACTCTCAAGGAAGCTTGGCCAGAGACACACAGAATGTCGTGTCCCCACAAGGAAGAACAGTAAGTAACGTCCTTAATTTGGATCCTGTTTCCACTTTTCTCTAGGCTCGCAGGCACCATGCTACACGATTTGCCTTCATCTCGCTGACTCCCACCAAGAAGACGATCAGCAGCATCCGCCACCATTTAAAGAGCCCCTGCTGTGTGCCACACACCGTGCTAGCCACTACAAACCCTTGTTAACAACAGCTGCTGAATGTTACTTGGGCGCTTATGCCATGCCAGGGATGGTGACAGCAGCTCGGACACTCACAGCTGCTCGTGGGAACTCCATGAGGTCAGCACCACTGTCGGTCCTATTCCATTCTATAGATGAGAAAACTGAAGCTTAGAGAGAGGGGAAGTCACCTGCCCAAGATTGATCAAGTAGGGAGCAGAGGCAGGACCAGAACCCAGGTCTGTCTGTCTGAGCACAGTCCACACTCACATGCCCGGGTTGACAGTTGACTCCAGTTAAGGACTCGAGCTCGCTTTCCTTATTGCTGTCACTCACACATGACAAGGTGTGAGGACAGGCTTGAGATTCAGAAACAGGTGTGAGTCCTGCTCCCCCAAATGCCTGCAGCTGTCCAGGCTGTGATTTGCTAGGGGCCCCTGGAGGAAAACCTGGGGTGCTGGCAGGGCCTCCCTCACACATGGCTAACCTTCCCTCCCTGCCATTCCTCTCTAGCTGTGACATACTCAGCCACTGGCGCACCCCCAGACCCTGGCTCAAGCTGTTTCCTATACCTGGAGTACTCCGCTGCCACTCACATTAACATCCATTTGTGCTTCGGTCCCCAGTGCCAAGAAGACTTCCCTGACCCCAGAGCCCAGGTGGTACCCCTGCTCTCAGGTCTAGACTCCGTGCCTTTCACTCGTGGCCCTTCCCACACTGACCGTCATTTAGGTGAGTGCCTATGGGGCCACCGCCTGTCCGGCCACCAGACCAAGGACCTCAGTTCTGTGATCCTGGCACAAAGCATAGCCCCTAGGGGATGCTTGATAAAAGTGGCTTAACAAATGGTGGAAAGAAACCTGCACTATCTCATGTACAAGCCCTCGAAGCAACTGCCTGTGATGGTGAGAATGCCAGGCAGATTAGGGGCGGGGCCCTGGGGGCTGTGGCCAGTCTCGGCTCCTGTGTGGTCTTACTAAACACCATCTCTCACACCACAATGGCCCCTGGCACTGCCCAGTCCATGCTCTCACACATCCGTTGTCAGCTCAGCACAGAGGTCTTGCAGAGCTGGCAATATGGTGCAGCAGGGAAGAGCGTGAGCTGTGGAGACAGGCCCGGGTCTACCTTACTGGCTGTGTGACCTTGGGCAGGTGCTTCACCCTCTCTGAGACTCAGTTTCCTTAACTGTAAAATGGTGATCCCACTCCCTACTCTCAGAGGGCTGTTGTGACAATGAAATACTTAACTCTGGGTCAGGCACAAGAGGGTTTGGTAAATGTCAGCTAGTAGCTGACCTTGCTTTTTAGAGGAAGAAACAAAGACAGAAGATCATTCAGTGACAGAATATGGTGGACTAGTCCACTGTACACCCCATGCTGGGTGTTTGGCTGTCTCACATGTTCTTTGAGTCTCATTAAATGGAGGAACCAAAATTCCCTCTGTGTCACTCTGAACAAAAAAGACAGAAATGGTCTTTGTTGAGCAAATTCTGGAAGCAGGCACAGTTTTCTTGAGGGCCAGCCAAAGGGTTTCAATTACTCAAAGGGGGCTGTTTTGAGGCACTCTCACCTCCGAGGCTGGAAGGGGCCACTGGCAGTTTATTGGGATTGGGGACACACAGGACTGGGTTACAAGTCTGTCCCTTCCACTTCCTAGCTGGCGACCTCAGGCGTGGTGAGGCTTCCACAGCCTGATGCATGTCAAGCACACACACAGCAGACAGACGCTCAATAAATGTTAGTCTGTCCTCTCTCGCCCTTCCTCCCGGCTGCAAGGACCCGGGGGACAGGGGGAAGGCTCGGCTTCAGTCTGCATGCAAATTGCTCCAGCTGACTAGACAGAAGGCATTGAATAAATTTGAATCTCCACTGACATGATTATCAATACATGGAATTCCCATTTGCTCAGCTAAAAACCCACATCCTCTGGAAAACCATAGGTGACTCACGATCCCTCTTCCTCTTTAACTCCTGGTTAGAAAATTTCTTTCTTTTCCAATTCTTTGGGGAAACTAACTTTTTCCCAGGCACAGAAACTGCTGTTCCCAAAATTCCAGGGTGGGCAGGGGTACTGGTTTGGGGAGCAGTGGTGACTTGGTGGGCTCAGGGCCAGCCTGTGACCGCCAGGGACAAGGAGAGAGGGAACTTCACCTTGGCAGTGAAGGGAATCTAAAAATGGGAGAAATGAGGCTGAAAGTGGCCAGAGAAAAATACGGGGCAAGAGGGAGGAACAGGCAGAACAGATCAGCTCGCTGGGAAGAGGCAATGCCCCACGGGCACAGGGTCTGAGAAATGCAGGAATGCCAGGAGCTCTGCCCCCCGCTCAGGCCCCTCAGAAGGGGGCAGGACAGGACCGTCCTGGACTAGGAGTCGGGAGTTATGGCCTCCCACCAGGACTCCATCCTCTCCTGCCTGCATGTGACCTTGACCAAGGGCTTCAGTTTTTCCATCTGCCAAATGGGATTCTCCTAAGAGACGCTGTGAATTAGGGTTGCAAGACTGGACAAATAAAAAGACAGGATGCCCAGTTAAATCTGAATGTCAGATAAACAATGAATGATATTTTAGTATAAATGTGTTCTAACTATTGCATCTGACATTCAGATTCCACTGGGCATCCTGTCTTTCATCCAGCAACCCTAACTATGGAGCACAGAGGAGAGCACAGATACGAAAGAGCTCTGTGCAGAACCAGGAAGCCAAGGGCTGTGATGGCAAAGGCTGGTCTCCAGAATCTGTGTTTATTCAGCCAGGCGACTTTCTTGTCCCTCTCAGGACCAAAACTGGTGGACATTGGGACAATGACAAATAGGAACATGTACCAAGGATGACAGCCAGGATATGTAAACATCCCTTCAGAAAAGCTGTGGGGACTGGGATTGTTTAGCTTACAGAAGGAGTCTTGGGAGGAACAGACAACAGCCACCTTTACACCTCCAACAGCTTCTGCCAGGGACAGCAAGGATGATTTGGGCACAATACACAGGAAAACATTGAACAATGAGAGCTCTGTCAAACAAACTGGGCTCCAGAGAGGAAGGGAGTTTCTGACACCAGAAGTGTTCAAATTGGAATTTAATGACTATATGACCAAGATGCTCCAGAAAGGATTCCTGCTGGGCTTAGAGAGGACTGGATTAGAAGACTTCTAGAGAGTTCTCTAACTGTCATTGCAGATATTTCTTTTTTAAAAGCATCTAGGTCAGCTCCTTGTGCCAAAGAAGGTGCCTGCAAAGTCCTGTTGAATGGACATCAGGGATGACAAATGTATGACTCATGTGTCGACACTTCCTAATCCCCAGCCAAGGCAGACATTGCTAATCAATTGCAACACCCTCTCCCACTGCGTTCCAATGTGACTTTGAAATCTTTCTCAGTTCAGCAATTCAGATAGCTGCTACCACACATAAAATACCATATGTGTGTGTAATATAATAAAATAATGATAAAACAAGCTATAATTATTATAACTAATCCTTCTTGAGTGCTTACTATGTACTAGGCATGTCATATGTATTAGTTTATTTAAATCCTCACAACCATCCTCCAACTTAGGCACTCATATTATCCCCATTTTACAGATGAAGAAATTGAGGCACAGGGAGGTTAAGAAATTTGATCAGGATTTCAATTAAATGAGTGGTAGAGTTAGGATTTGAACCCAGGCGGTCCAGTTCCAGGGATTGCCCTCTTATCACTGGACTGGACTAGACTGTGTGTACCTGTGGCTCTAACAAGAATGGGTACAATGTCCCATTTTATAGAAAGGGTCCCTAAGGCTCAAGGAAGTGAAGCCATAACTAAAGTTCACAAGCCAGGAGGTGACAAGGACAAGATTCGGACTCAGGTTGATGTGACTTTGTACCCCTCTTCATCCTGGCCCTGCTCCCACCCACCTGAGCAGGAGCAGATTGCCACTGGGGGCCTCTGGATCTTCCGACCAGGACTGGCCTCCCTTGAGTAAAGGGGTCCCCCAACTCCCTCTGGGGCTTTCTCCAGCCTCCCTCTGAGTGGAAGTTCTTGGCACACTTGCTGGAGTGGCAAAGTTGGGAGCCCATTTGTCAAGCTAGGGGACAGTCTACTTGTGTCCCTCGATGGCCCCTCAGACTCAAACCATATGAGGAATGACCCACAGGACAGAGCGGTGGGGAGGGTGCTCCTAGAGTCATTTCCTGGGCTCTAGCCTCTTACTGGACCTTGGATCCAAGCCCAAGGTCAAGACTCACCCCTTGAAGGTCCACCATCATGGGGCCCTGGTTTTGGCTAATAGAACCACTTGTCAAGGCCTACCCAACCTGGATGGAGTCAGAGGTCAGCTCATCTTCCTCTTCCCTGAGTACAGGCCTCTATCAGTCCTGGGCATTTCAGGAGGTAATAATAATAATTAATATAACAATATTTTCCACCAAGTGAGCATTTACCGAGTGCCAGATCCTGTGCCAAAGACTGTACATATGATGCCTCATTTAATACTCACAACCACTCCAAGAGGACTCTACTATCATCTCCATTTTACAGATGAGGAAACTAAGGCTCAGGAAGGGTAAGTGACTTAGCGCAGATCACACAGCCAGGATGTGGAAAACCTGGGACTTGAACCCAGGCAGTCTGGCTCCAAAGTCAATGCTTGACAAAAAGGGTAAAGAAGACTACCCAGCGTGACCAAGAGGCTCAGCTCCTCTGCCGGCCACCTCCTCCCTCGGGACCTGAAGCACTTCACCTGTTGAATGGGCATGCCATCACCTGCCCAGACCTCCCTTGCAGAGAGATGGACATGCAGCAGGTGAGAGAGCACACTGGCAGTCTCATGCTCCAAGTGCCCATTCCCATTTAACTAATGAGGAAACAGGCTCAGAGAAGGTAGGTGACCCACCTGAGGCCACACAGCAGGGCATTCCTCCCTTAGTCCCCTGTCTGTCCTGCTTCCCGGGCCCCTCCTGGGGTTTTTTAGCGAGGGGCCATTTCAACCTCCCCTGCAGGGCCTGTTGCTTGCTCCCAACACCCTGGCTCCACCCTGCCTCTATCCCTGGCCCCCCGCCCCCAGGCATCTGTGTACTTACAATGAGGCCGGGGACTCCTGGGGGCCCTGGCAGGCCCAATTCTCCCTGCAAATAGAGACCAAGGTGGTTACTTGCCCTGTCTTCCTCCAGGGCCCCTCCATCCATGCCATTCTGCATGAGGGCACCTAGCAGGATCTTTCAGAGCTGACCATTCTTTATTCCTGACCACAGACTCCTGTGACTTTCTTGAGCCTGGCCTGGAGTTTGGACCACACCCCTCCCCATCTGCCATCAGCTTTCCACATCTGTAAAATGGGGAGGCTGGACTTCCAAGCCCAATGTCGTCCAATTATAAGTATGACAGAACTGGTGGAATCCTGATCTTGGTAATAAAGATGTGCCAGGTGCTTGGCATTCTCACTTTACAATCAGGGAAACTGAGGCCTAAGAGGGTAAGTGATTTGCCAAGGTCAGGTGCAAGGAGATAACGCAGCCATGAGGACTCCCAGCTGAGAACCACCAGGCCAGCCTCCCTCCCTCTCTCAGCCAGAAGGGGCTGGGGCCCTTGGAGCGTCCTTCCCATCCCAGCTCTCAGGCTTCCTCCTTCCAGGGCTCCAAGATGCTAAAAGAGCTCTTGCCTGGAGTCAGGAGATAAGACTGTGTATGTGATTTACCCCCCTAAACCTCGGTTTCCTCATCGCTAAAAATGGATCTTCCATTGCTGCACAAGGAAAGACAAGTGGAGGGCTTTGGTTCAAGTTCAAAATGGAAAGGCGTGAATAAAAATAAGGAGCTCTAGAAATTGTGATTAGCAATGAGAATTGCCAACATCCCCCAGGGGGTTTGTCTTCCTTCATTGGTTCAATCCTGGGGCTGCCCAGACAGATGGGAGGTCATCTCTACAGCCACCCAGAAGGAAACAAGGAGCTAAGAAGCAGCCTTGGCTTTAAAATGAGGAAACTGAGGCTCAGCAAAGGGAAGCGACTTGTCCAAGGTCACTCAGCAACTTTGTGGCAGAGCTGAGACCAGACCATGAGTATAAAGCCATCCCTGCCCCTTCCCCAGGCAACTTCCAGGATGACATCGCATATTGTGAAGGCTAATCTAATAAGTGAGGTGTTGCTGGGAAGGCTGGGCTCTCTCCCTCCATGCCTTTGCTGGTGCTCCTTCCTCCACCTGGAGGAGAAACACCTCCTTCCTCCCTCCTCCACGGCACCTGGGACCTCTTTGATCCCACCCATCCCACTGCATCTTCTGCGATGTACTGGGGTGGTAGCCTGTAAGCGCCTCGAGGGCAGGGACTGTGCCCTGCTATTACCTGGTACTTTATATAGCTCCATCCACTGAACACTTGCAGTGACCTGAACACCTTCCCTCCCCTCATTTCATTCTCATGACAGACCTCTGAGGCTGGCCCCATTTACAGATAAGGAAACAGAGATTCAGAGAGGTGAACCAATTTGCCCAAGTTCACGTGCCTGGCAAGTAGCACAGCAGAATCCAAACCCAGGTCCATCTGGCTCTGGGGGCTTTAAACCCGAAGGTAGCCTGGCTGGGTCAGCCTTGGGGAACACTTGTGGAACTAAACTAGCATGGAATTGAGAGCTGATTATGGGTCCAATGGCACCTCTGCAGAGGGCACAGCTGGCTACCACTGCTCAGGCTGGAAGCCCCAAGGAGAGATGCGGACCATGGCAGGTGTTCCAAAGAGCTCTGGGTGTGTCTGCACTCCAGGCTGAGAACGAACACTTTCTCCCACAGGGCCTGGAGCCTGGGAGGGGAAGAGAAAGGCAGACTCAGCTCCCCAGGGCAGGCTGACCTGGCTCCTCCATTAACAGAGCTCAAGCCTCGAATTATTTACAAACTCTATAAACACGCCTGTAGTGGAAATTCCTCTGGAACTCAGCTCTTCTCTCCAAACAGGGCCTGCAAACCATTTGCTTTCTCAGGCCACTGCCGGCCCATAAACATTTCTGATGCTTTGTAAGATGGCAGCAACCAGAGCCTCTCCAGTGGGGAGTGACCTTCCTAAGTTGTGGGGATGGGGTGCAGCCTGGGGCTTTGGGCCCAGGGGCTCACTGGGCTGGGGACTCTCCTAGGGGGTCACAGGGCATCCATGGTAGACAGAAGCCTGGGGTTCAGAAAGGTCATGTAATTTGTCCAAGGACACCTAGTTAGGAGGTCATAGGGCTGGGATTTGACCCAGGTCTGTCTGACCCCAAAGCTTGGGCTCTAAAACCTGCTGTGCGTTCACTCTGAATCTCTTCTCTATTCCAAAAGACTTGAAATACTTACAGGGTTTCCATCCAGTCCTGGAGGGCCTCTTTCTCCAAAGTCTCCAGGAAATCCCTGAGAGAGAACAAACATCTGTAGGTTAGTGTTTATATCTGCAGGGTGGCTTTGATCCAGACCCCAGGGAACACAAGGACAATGTCCCCAAGCAGTCTCACTACTTGTTTCAGGGCAGGCAGTGGGGTCCTGAGGTTACCCCCTGCCCTCAACAAACACCCACACATAAAGAACTTCTCAGGGATAGGCTACCGTGGAGGGGCCATGGCCAGGGACCCCTCTTCTTTTCTACTCAGAGTCTCTGTAAAGAAAACAGTACCCAGTTCCCAGCATGGAAATGTCAACCCCCCAATCCAGGACCTGGTCCCAATGAAGTGAGAAGGACATTAACTGGGGTTGGGAAGCCAGGTCTAGGTCTGGACAAGCCACTGATTTGCTGAGAGTTTTAAGAGCATCCTCTTCCCCTGTGAGCCTCAGTTTCCCCACTGGACAAAGAGAAGAAGGCCTCTGTGGCATTTTCCAGCTCAGACCTTCTGTGATTGTGATGAATTCTTCAAAAACCACCCAGTGGAATCATAATCCCCATTTTACAGATAAATTAAGTGAGACTGAGAAGGGGTAAGTGGCAAGGTCACACAAGGTCACACCGCTGGGAAATGTTAGCACGGCCTCTACAGGTGCGTTTCGGGAGCTCAGAGGCTGAGCCACCCAGTCCAGGCAGCTCTGGCCCCCGCCCCTTCCCTGACCCCACTCTGGAGGCCACTCCACACTCTCTGGGGAGACAGGCAGCTGGAAAAACATCAGCTGTGGGGACACCTCCGGGGTCCAGGGGGAGAACTCCACTCCTACTTCAAAAGGAAAAGAAAGCCCTCAAATTTAGAATTTGGGGAAACCTATACTCCTCTTCTCCTTGAATTCAAATCATTGTTTTTCCAGGGAAATTGAATAAAAAACAAAGCACATGTTTTCCTGACCAAGTCCTGAGCTGCTCAAACAGTAAAGATATCCTCATGGAGGATAATCTTGGTTTGGGCTTCTAATACTGTTAGAGGAACCCAGCATGTAGATTCAACCAAAAAGACCAAGCCTCAAAACAAAACCCAAACCAATTGCAAAGTCTCTATTGGCTGAGCAAAACGACCTTGAAATGTGCATGTGTCAGGGCCTTTGGCTTTGGACTTGCCCTGGCCCGCAATTCTACTCCCTTCGAATCCTTCCTCTGTCAGGAAGCCCTTTTGGAACAGAAGGGTAGGGGTTGATGTTTAGCCCCCAGAAGATGTGGTTTCATTCAGACATCGAGAGGAGAAAATGAGGACCCAATAGATTTGAATCAAGCTGCCACTCTTACACACAAAACGTCACTTGCGTTTGACATCCGCCCTTGAGGGAAAGGCTCCACTTAAGAGATGGGGAAGTCGAGGCTCAGATGGGAAACGTCACTTGGCCAAGGCCATAAAGCCAGTTTGTGGCAGAGTTGAGCCCAAATCCCACCTCTCTGGAGTCTGATATGTTCATTTGAGCCATGCACAGGCAAAGCCTGGCATGTAGAAGCTGTGCCCGACTGGTTGCACAGGATGCAGAAAGATGTGTGTGTGCGTGTGTGTGTGTGTGTGTGTGTGTGTGTGTGTGTGTGTGTGTGAGTGCAGGCCCATCTCCAGCTCATGTCTTTGTGGGGGCACATCTGACCCTACCCAAGCTACCTCTCCGCACATCCTTGGGGTCTCGCCTGGCAAATTCTAGCCTCCCCTCAATCTGACCCCTCTTTGTCATGCTGTAAGGTAGAACCCCCTCACCTCCTGCAACAAGAGACATCAGCCCATTGGGCTGTGGTCAGGGGTGCTTCCTGAAGGCATGGACTTCCCACCTCTAACCTTTGGACGTTGGGGTGAAGGGGCCTGGCAGGAGAGGAGGGCAACTCCTCAGGGGACAAGGGGGATGCTGTCCAGCTGGGCACTTGCCTGACTCCATGTGGCCCACAAGGGGCAGGACTCGAGAAGTCCCTGCTTTGTTTTTCAAATCCAGTGTCTGGAGTCGGCCCACGGATTAGCCCTGGCTCTCCTCCAGGCTGGCTGCATGACCCTGGACCCTGGGTCCCGCTCAGGTTGAGGGTGTGTGATCTCTAAGGACCCTTTCAGCTTGGCCCAACGCCTAGACAAGGCGTGAGAAGGAGATTATTCCTTTGAGCACAGGAATATCACCAGCCTGGGGCAAGATGGAGACCTTAACAGTGTCCCCCTGCCCCCAGGCACCCATCTTGGCTGTGATTCCCAATATATTCACACCCAGCAGCCACCAGGCAGTTCTCAACCCCAGGGGTCTGCATTCAGAGGCTGGTTCAGGCTGGCTCAAGACCAGCAGCCAGGCCAGCCTCCCCCGTTCCAATCCTGGCTCCACCACCCATGGGCCTCTTTGCACCTCAGTTTCCCCTGCTGTACAGTGAGGAGCACTGTGAGGATGAACTGAGATGCCGCATAGAGGGGGAGCCCTTGCTGGCACATGGTAGGCAGCCATGTGAGGGCACATCTCTGAGGTATAAGCAGACTTATAAGAGACTGTCATCAGAATTTTGAGTCCAAATCCCAAAGGGAGTCACTTCTGCAGACAAAATCAGCCCAAGCATAGGCAGTGGAGGATAATGACACAATAAAAGAATGACGGTGACAGCAAACTCCAACAGTGTGACTTCCCAACAGCCTCATGAGATAGGTCCTACTATTGGCTCCATTTTAAAGGTGAGGAAACCGAGATTCAGTCACAGAGCTATGGAATAGCAGAGCTGGGATTTGAACCCAGGCAGTGTGACTCCAGAACCTGTTCTCTTAGCTAGGACTGGACTCTGAATAAAAAGAATGAACTATAGCAAGGCTGTGACTCCTCAAAGGGCTCATCAGCGCTCTCATCTAATGCACAATAAGAACTGGCATTAGTGATGCTGAGGACTGGTTCTGTCTGGATGTGCTAGGTGGCTTCAGTTACCCATCCCGGTCTCCATCTTCAGTCTCCCTTCCTATGGTGGGCTCAAGCAATGACCTCTAGCAATCTAGGGTTTGTAATTAAGAGCACAATGGTTGGGGAAAAAGCAGAGCTTTAAAAGTGCTGGAGCAAATCTTTGATTGGAACAATCAAGGATGGTCCAAGATGGAAGGACCCTCGATGTGCTTGACCTTCAGCACCTCACTGGACCAATGGAGAGACTGCACCCAGAACATGCCCAAGGCCCCGTCACTCTCTAGCTTGCCTCATCCCTCCACTACCAAGTGGCAGAGCTCATGTCCAGCAGCACCTCAAGGCCCCAATGCTTGGCCCCCTGGATCTCAGAGAAGTGGCCACCAAGCTGCACGTGTGGCCCCCACTTCTACCCTGTCCGCTTCCCTCTGTCTGGCTGCATCTGCTGGTGCAAAGCAACCACATGGCATGCACACCCAGCCCAGCCAGCACAGAGACCTCTCTCCGCAGGCCAGAGCTCCTGGCTGCAACAGGCTGGCCCGTGGCCCAAGGAATGAGCTCGACTTCCTGCCGGGGCCCCAAACACGTGGTTTCTCTCCATTTCCCCAGGTCGGGCCCCTCTGGGGAACTGAACGCCTCGTACTTGGAGCAAGAACAAGGCCCAGGAGGAGACAGAACAAGGTTCAGGGATGAGATGCCACATTCTCTCAGCTACAACTCAGAGGAATAGAGGTGAGGATAGGGACAGTCTTCATCACCACAGCAGGATGCAAACGGCTGAAGAGACCTGAAGGCCATCTCATCCACTCCCCCTCTTTCAGGCAGGGTCTACCCCAACTGTCTGGCTCCAGAGGGTGGGATATAGGAGCAGGGACACATGGAGCATCCAGAATAAAAAGCCTTGCTAAAGCCTCTAAGGCTCAACTCCCTGGCCTGCAAAATGGTCAGCCTTGCCCCACTCACCTGGGAGATGAGATGTTTATAATCCAGCCCCTGGCAAACTCTGATGTGCCATCACTATGCTAGTCAGGGTTTGCACCAACAGTGGGAATATTTAATAACCTCTAGGAGGAGCCCACAGGAGAATCCTGAAGACCTCTTTATGACATATAAATTGTCCAAGTCTGGAAGTTCCTGCACACATATAACCTGCATCCTTCCTACTGCAACTGAAGCAGCAAGTATTCTTTTCCAGGAGGTGTGTGAGTCTCAAATATGTTGACATGGAAAGACCCCTTGAGGTCCCCCAGCACTTTTTTCTCATGATGCTGAACATGTTTTTATCCTGCCCTTAGGAGGGTAAAAGTCCATTAGGAAATCCACCCAAGAAAAGTCACCTCAGGGAGCAAGGAAGTATAGGCAAGCAGAATTCTCACCAGGACTCCAGGGTCACCAACAGCCCTGGGACAGCTGTGGATCATGTCTAGGATGCTGGAAACCACGCCTCCAACTCTCAGGATCACCACAGCTAAGAACCTTAATCTGTTTGGGCCTCAGTTTCTCTACTTGAAAATATGAGTTCTCTGTCACTTGGCTCCCTGCTACTCACAATCTGAGAACTGGAAAGAGCCCAGAGCCTGAAGCCAAAATGCACCATGTTAGAAACCTTGTCCCAACCCAGACGGCTGTGATCTTGGGCAAGTCCCAATCATCCCTAAGTTGGAGCCAGGGCTGGGCCCTTCCAGCTCTAAGCTGTAGGATCTGCCCTCCTGCCTCCTACGTAAGACCAGCCTTGGCAGGCCCGGCCAGGAGCCACAAGAGAAGCTGTGAGTGGCAGCTAGCCTTGCCAGGCATGGCAGGGGCTTGACAGTGAATTCAGAATAGGAGGCAAGAGGATTCACTGCAGCATCTTGCCAGCCTCAGTGAGAGACCTTTGGCTGGGAGGCATGGCTCAGCCTCCCTCTGTGAGTGACACTGAGCAGTGCCCCGAACAAGCCAGGACAGCCCAGGAGAAACCCCTTCAGCTCCAGCCGGGTTGGTAACATCTTCTATCTGGAAACCTCAGCAAACCACAATGCGTTCTCATTCTAGCAGGAGATGCAAGGAGGGGCTGAGAGCTATAGACTAAGCTTTTCTTCGGAGGTTGAAGATGGGAGCAGAGAGAGAGGGAGCGATATGAAGAGCAACCCGTACTAGCAAGAAAGGGTCCTGGGTTCAGGTTTTGACTCTGCCACCAACTTGCTGTGTGACCTTGGGCAAGTTACTTGCCCTCCCTGCGCTATGTCTGCTTGCTTCTCTGTCTGACAAAGAGGTTGGGCCAGGCTGTCACTAAGGTTCCCACAGCTCTGATACACTTGTACCTTCACTGTCTCTTTCCCCCATCAGCAAGAGACTCTCACACATCCTTCTTCTGAGCTGGATACTGAGCAGTCCGCTATGTCTGCTTGCTTCTCTGTCTGACAAAGAGGTTGGGCCAGGCTGTCACTAAGGTTCCCACAGCTCTGATACACTTGTACCTTCACTGTGTCTTTCCCCCATCAGCAAGAGACTCTCACACATCCTTCTTCTGAGCTGGATACTGAGCAGTCCGCATGCATGGGCCCCAGGTTTTGTTTGCTGGGGAAAGATTGACTACAGCAAAAGGATCGCCAGCCCCACCAGAAACGAGGCCAACTGTGATCTGGCACGAGGGAGCTCAGCTCATTCTCCTGATGCTTCTCTTTCTTAGTAAGTGCCTAGAAATTGCCTGGTCCACAGCTTGGACAAGGAGGAAAAAACATTCACAGGAGAAGCCCCCAACACCACCAGGCAGATCAAGGGGTTGGGAGCACTGGCAACAGCAGGATGGCCCTAAAAAGCCCTCAGGGAGTGTGTGGGCCGAAGGGCGTGGCAGACTCAGAGGCCCAGCAGAGGCAGGGACAAAGCCACAGGGACCAGCCCTTATGAAGTCTTAGTACATAGTAAGTCACATCTGATGCAGACCTTGCTGATTCGCTGGCCATAGCAGCTGGACCAGAGTCAAGGGTATTTTCACGCTCTCAAGGGTATTGCGTGGGCTATTTGGCTGAAGAGGGTGTCTCCTCCCACCCACGTCTGACACCCAGTGCCAGGGAATGCCCCCGTCATGGGCTGGGTCTTTGGAAGTTAAAGGCGAGGAGCAAGGAAGCGGAGGGGGGTTGTCAGTGATGGGGGCTCAATTCTGGAGAGCATCGAGGGTCTCTGGGCAGGTGGCTGTGACAGTCTAAGCCTCAATTTCCTCATCTGGAAAACAGCGTAATCAATCTCACCTCCGAGGTTCACTGGGAGAATCAGGGTTCAAATGTCATATACACCAAGGGCCTCCATAAATGTTGCTTCCTTTCACTTAGAGGGGACTTAGGATCCCAGCCATACTCTCTTTAGGTTATTTATCCTATTTATGGATTGTCTCCACTCTTAAAACTGAAGCTCTATGACAACAGAGATTTTTGTCTGTTTTGGCTACAGTGCTGTCCCCAGTGCCTGGCATATAGTAGGTGCTCAGTACACTTTTGTTGAATAAGAAATGAGAGAGCGGTCTCCTCTCACACACAGATGGGTGCTGAGCACCCCAGACTGGTGCTTGACGGCCACAACCAAAGTGACTTTCAGCTCCAAGAAGAACCCAAGTACCATGGCAGGGAGAAAGAGACGAAGGGGCTGCTGGAAGGGGAAATGAGGAGGACGAAGGGACAACGGAGGCCCAGCCCTGTTCACACTCCTTGCTGGGACAGGTTGGAGAAGGATCATGCCCAGGGTTTCAGGATCTTGTCTCTTCCTCCCTCGGGAGACTCTGGAACCCATGCGCTGAACAGCTATGCTCTACGGCAGGAGGTGAGAGCTCTGGCTGTGTTCTAATCAATCTCTGACTCTCAGCAGCCACATGACCCTGGCCTGGTCATTCACCTCTCCCAGCCTCAACCTCCTCATCTGTCAAGCAGCAATGCCTGGCTTCTGTAAGGCTCTCAGGATGGAGTCTGTACAAATACCCCAAGGGTGGCTCTGGAGGTAGGCCTGGGTGCTGGGGCCAGGCCCAGCTGAGATAATCTAAGTCAACTGCCCCCCCCCACCCCCACACACAACTTAAAACTGCGGGAAACCAGACCCAGAGCAGGTAAAGCCATTGGTCTAAATTCACAGAATACAGAGAACCCCTTAGCCATCCAGCAAACTACAAATAGGAACAATGACTGCTACGTGACAAGCACAATGATTCCATAAGGTAGACACTAGTGTCCCCATTTCTCAGATGTGAACACTGCAGTTTGAACCCAGTACAGTCCAGCCCCAGGGCCTCTGCACCTGCTGCTACCTCAACCTGGAATGTTTTTCTCTGGAAAGCACACGGCTCCTGTCCTCACCCCATTCAGATTTCTCACGAATTGAGAAGGACTTCCTGGACCAACTTATCCAGCAGTCCACATTGGAAGCACTCGGGGTCCCATCCTACTCTCTCCTAGCATTCAGCACTATCTGAGACTCATTTAATCATTCGTTCTTCCATTTCCCCACTGTCTTTCCAGACTGTCTGTCTGTCTGCCCCATGAGAGTAAGAACTTTGTCTTATTCCCTGCTCTGCATCAAGCACAAGGCTTGGCCCATTGTGGATACTCAACAGATACTCACTGAATGACTGAATCTCCTTGCTCAAGACCACCTGGCTCGAGGGCAGACTGGGAGCCAACAGAGCTCTCCGATCCAGGTCTTCACCCTGAAGCCAGGAGCACAGGCACTGCCCGTTGCCTGCGTCTGGGTGTCAGGGTTAGACCTCAGAACACAGAGTGACTATCGGGCCACAGAGAAGTCTAGCTTTTGGGGGTGGGACGCCCTCTGTCAGCTCCTTGAGGCCAGCGGCTGACACTTCCTTTTCTTTGTAACCACACTCGGCCCCCAGAGGGCCCAGCTCACTACGCTGCACCAGGTTACACAACCGTCAGCCACAGAATCACAAAACACCCCCCACCAAATGCCCTCGAGTGCTCCTGGCCACCTCAGCAGTTCTCCCCTCCCCCACAGTCCCTTCTCCATCAACCACAAGCAATGGGAGGCCCAGATGCAGGGCTGACCATGGTTCCAAGTCTGGGAGTTAATCCGCTGGGCAGCAGCAGAGACAGCCTTGAGCCACCAATGGGGGCAAGGCCTGAAAGAAAGATGCCTCAGTTCCAGTCCTGGGTCTGCCTCGGCCTGGCAGAGGGACCCTGGACATATCACTCTGCCTCTTGGAGCCTCAGTTTCCCCTTCTGAATAATGAGATCATTGGAATGAATGGCTTTCCTTCCAGGCAAAGATTCTAGGGAATCTAATTTTACAGTATCACAGCCAAACAAGGATGCTGAGAGGCTGCCTCAAGCCACCACTGAGATCAGAGACCCTGGAGACAAACCAATCAAGGTAGAATCCTGGCTCTGTTGCTGATTCATGGTGAAACCCTGAGCAAGTTATTCCATCTCTGTGCCTTGGCTTTTTCTTCATGCCTTGCAGATGCCCAGACAAGAAGAAAAACCATTTCCTGCCTCGACGGAGAATCAGAGACAAAACTGGTAGACTGGGGGTCACTGCCGAGCTCCTCTCAGGGTCATGCCTGCTGGGGGCCCACACACCGCCCTGTCCTATGGCCTTGGGTGTGCACAGGCGAAACTGCACAGAGCCACATGACATAAGACAACATGGTGACTGAATGTTCTCTGAGACCACATCAGCTGCTCTAGCCAAGGTCCCCCAGTCCCAGATCGCCCACAGACACAAATACTGTAGCCAGAAGCCCTCCAGACAAAGAACTGCACTGAAGAGCAATTGCTGCACACAGGGAGAGAGGAGCCATCCCAGCAGAGCCCAGAGCCCACGGGAGCCCCAGCCCCAGCCCCAGCCCCAGCCAGGCAGCAGCCACTCAGCGCTCCAGCAGCAGGACTTGGGGCCCACACAGTCAAAGCAGAGCGGTGGCCGAGCAGAGAGAAGCGGAATACGCCAGGCCATGGGTGGACGGGGCAGCGTGGCCAGTGGGAAGTCAGGTTCACCCATAGAGTCTGCGTAATAGACACGGAAAATCTTTACCGGCCTACCCATCTTGCCCCTCTTGCCAGGAACGCCAGGCAGACCCTGTAGGGGGAGAGACAGGGAAGAGGTCAGGACAGGACTCCAGCAGGGGACAGCACGAATTGTCCCAAACCAGCACTAGAGCCACCCACAGGAGGGAGTCATAGAGGGCCTGGAATACCTGCCACATACACAGTGGCACCAGTTACACACACACACACCAGATGAACGGCCCTTGTACTCTGCAGGGTCAGGGTCTGCGTGGACCTATGCTAGGGAAATGAAAGTAGCCAGGGCTCCTGGCATTCAGCAGGTGCTTAATAAGTGCTCCTTCTCCTGCTTTCCCAAGATTGTCTAGGCCCAGCTTGTTGATAAGGTTCCAGTTGAGTTCCTAAATGTGGGTTCAGGCTGGGAGGTGGCAGAGAAAAAGGCCCCAAGGCCACCAGCCAAGGGATCCCAATGGACATCGAGGCTGGGCCAGGGGTCCATGGGCAGCTCCTGCCCCATCTCCCAAAATGCCCCTGACTTAGACATTTGATCTGGAACAACAGGGCCTCTAGAAGCTCTCAGCACCGCCTGCCTACTCCTAAACCTGACCCACAACCTTCTCCATCTTCATGGACTTCAGGACCCAAACCAGGGACCAGGTGCCCACCCCAGTCCCCTGTCCCTAATCCCCTGCGCCCACCCTCCAGCACCACTGCCTTCACCCAGATGCAGCCGCCACTATCCTGTCCTTGGACACCTGGTCTTCTGTCTCCAACCCCTCCCTCAACCCAGTCACATTTCACTCAAGTAAATGTACAAATCTGTCTAAAATGGGGATCATCAGAAGTTCTCCATAAAGGGACACATAGTGACTATTGTTGGCTCTGTGGGCCCTATGGTCTGTCACGACTATTCAACTCTGCCATTGTGGTGGGAAAGCAGCCACAGAAAACAGGTAAACAAATGAGCATGGCTGTGCTCAATAAAACTTTATTTACAAAAAACGACTGGCTGGATTTGGCCCATGGGCCATAGTTTGCAGACCCCTGATCTAGAATATAAAGTGGGCTCATTTCTCATTTGCTGAAAGCACTTGAGAGGCTCCCCTCAAGAGTCCCTTTCCTGATCTCAGTCCCTAGGTGCCCATATGACCTTGTCCCGGGGCCCCATAGCCGCATCTCTGGCCACTCTCACTCGCTCACTCAGTGCTGACGGGGTTGATTGTTCAACTTGCTGAGTTATCACACATCCCTGTCTTTGCTCATGCTCTTCCCTACGTCGGGAATGCACATGCCTTGACCTGTCCCCTCGGCAGACTCCTATTCAATCAAGGGCATCTCCTCCAGGAGGGATTTCAGGACTCCTCCAGGCTGGTGGTGCCTGGCAGGTTCTGCTTTGTTTGAGCAGAGGGGGTGGATGGAAGGGTGAGCTGCCAAAGGAGCATACTTACTCGCTCTCCGTCGGACCCTGGCAGGCCGAAGAGCCCTGGGAGTCCAATGTAGCCCTAGGAAAGAGCAGATGGGGGGTCAGAGAGGTCGACTGGGGGTGTGTGGCTGGCCCAACCATCCCAGCCCACCCTTCGCTGCCATCCCACGCCTGGCTCTTCTTCCTCGCTGGTGGCAGTGGCGGTTCCAGAGGCTCCTCGATGACATAAGCCTTGAGGCAAGTGTATATGCCCATGGACTGCATGGTGCTGGCTTCCACGATGTAGTCCAAAGGCACATACCCTCACGCCAGGGAAGGGCGCGGGCGCTCTCAGGTGGGAGGCCCGCCCCGCGCCAGGGGCTCCAGGACCTGCAGAAGGAAGCTCTCGGCTGGGTTAGATGCTAGAGTGGCCCCAAGTACTCCCCGCACCCAGAGAAGCTCGCAGCTGCCCACGACTCCTGCAACACCTCCTCCTGGGCCCGGCAGGTCCTGAGCATGGGGTTCACATCCACCCCGGCTGCCTGAGTGCTGGTAGTAGCAGCAACTGCCACCCAGTGTGCCAACACAGTGCCAGGCACGTGCGTGCTACTGCATTGGCTGTCATCTCCCTCACTGGACAGACAAGGAAACTGAGGCTCTAGAGATAAAATAACACAACCAGCCAGTGATGGAGCTGGGAGTCCCCTTAGCAAACTCCTAAGCAGCTCAAGGGTTGCCCAGGTCCAGCTGACTTTAAAGCCCGGGCTCTTCACCATTCTCAGGCTCTATCCCAGAATGCATCTGCTTTCCTGCCTCCCAGCTTTTACTCACCTTGTCCCCTCCCCTGGCATGTCCTTCCCACCCCACATGACTGCAGAGCCAAGTCCTTCAAAACCCAGCTCTAAGGCTCTCTCTGACAAGCATCCGTGCTGCCCCAAGGCAGAAGCAACCCTCCCCGCAGCCCCCATGTTGTATCTGCACCTCAGTTAGCAGCATCTACCACTTTCTCCACTTCCTCCCTGTATCTTCGTTATCTGTGTGCATGTTTCATGTCTTCATTAGCCTGGGAACTTCTCAAGGGCAGGGACCTAGCCCAAGCCTTCTACCACTCTGGTACTCTCTAGATATTTGCGGAATGACTGATAACAACTATAACAAAAGCTAAAGTGTATCGAGCACACACTATGTGCCAGGCCCAGCTCTCAGTGCTTTGGAATGCATTAAAGCATCCAGTGCATGCTCACCACACCCCTAGGAAGTGGGTATTATTAGTAAGCCCCTGTAGAGGTGAATACATTTAGGCCCAGAGAGGTAAAGTGACTTGCCCAGGGTCACAGAGCTGGAATGTGATAGAAATAGCATTCAATCTCAAGTTCTCTGACTCTTAGGCCCAGGCTCCTAACCACTGCACAACACTCTAACCCCTTCTCCCTTTCTGGGAGGTTAAGAGCTCACTGAGCCTCCTTATCCTCAGTATCCAGCACAATTAATATCCATAACTTTAATGAGTGACATTGACTGCCTTTTCCAAGTAGGGCTTGTATCCTAGATTTACAGGTGAGAAAATGACTCAGAGAGGCCCAGTGACTTGCCCAAGGACCCACAGCTGGTTAATGGCAGAGCAGGTCTCAGAGCCAGTCATCCTGATTTCAAAACCTACTTCATAATCATGAGGCTGGCAGTGGCAGGGTGCGTGGGCACCCTGAGCCTCCCCCAGCTCACCCAGGTTGCCCAGGGTCCTGTGGCCTGTGGGAGACAGGAGTGCTGGGACCAGACCAGCCCTCTCCCCACATGTGGTCTCAAGATGCCACCAGCACAGCAAACATCAAGTAGCCCCAGATGTCATTAGCCTGTCCTATCCTCCCAGCAGATTGGGGCTGAGCTGAGAAGACCCTTCTCCCTGGGCTTAGAAGCCCCTCTGGGGCCACAGCCCATGGGGGCAGCTG
Organism: Galeopterus variegatus; assembly: GCF_000696425.1. Taxonomy (NCBI): domain Eukaryota; kingdom Metazoa; phylum Chordata; class Mammalia; order Dermoptera; family Cynocephalidae; genus Galeopterus; species Galeopterus variegatus. Next base: position 86,402 of record NW_007729192.1, read on the forward strand.
GATAAAGGAAGGGGAGCCAGCACCCTAGGACAGGAGCCTCCTCAGACCCTGCACATCATAATAACGTCCTGGAAGCTCCCCAACCTCCTGGGCACTCTCACAGCTGCCAATCTGCTCTGGGGATTAGGGCTCAGACTGCGGCCATTCTGACCTCTACCTCTTGTCATAAATAGCTTTGGCTCAGCAGCAGAGGACATGTCACACTCAACCTGCCCTAACCAAGGGCTGCGTGACCCGTTTGCTGAGCATTTCTGGACAGGCAGTGAGCCCAAGCCTCAGAACACCTGGGTCCTCATCCCAGTTCCACCTTAGGTATGCAGCGTGAACTGGGGCCATCTGGTCCCCACCATGAACCCAGTTCATTGTACGTAGACCAGATCAGCTCTTAGTCTTCCCAATTCCATTCACTCCCATTCAATTCACCCAGAACTTTCTTCACCACCCGCAGCCCACCTGGGAGCCCCCACCTGGCGCCCCCTCCTCAGCAGGGATTGCTTTCAATCCCTGGCATCCCCATCACCATGCTAGAGGTAAGAATGGACACTACTCCATTGTAAAGAGAGGCAAACTGAGGCCAATGGCTACTCAGGGTTTGCTACCCGGGGGCCTTGAAGGAAGGGGAGATCTGGAACCTCCGGACCTGGACAGCATTCACCTTTGGCACCGCTGCCCTCCAAAAAGGGTGATTCCCCCCAGCCCTCATTTGGGAGAAAGAGGGAGGCTACTGAAGATTCCAATGACAGGCAATTCAAGTGGCCCCAGCTTAGGCTCCCTAGTCACTCAGAACAAGCCCAGGGACACATCAAGCAAACACCTGATTGTTTGCAGCTGGCTGTGGCCAAACCTCCAGCAAAGCCTTTACTGCCCAGACTGCCCAGCCATGGGACCATTGCCTTGCTTGGTTCAAAGATCCCCATCACCCAGCCCTCCGATTGCCCCTCCATTCTCCAGGGAGCACTAAGGCAGGACAGCCTTGGCCCCAGCTCCCCTGACAGTCGCTGGGTGGGGGTCTTACCGCCCTGACCTCCCATCATGCCCACTGGAGGGATGGATGATGCCCACTTAGGGCCCCACCTGTGTGGCATTGGCCAAGGACCACTTACCCGGTTGCCTTTGGGGCCGGAGTCTCCTACCGGTCCAGGTAACCCCTGAAACACAAATGACAGAGGGGCAAGGACATATGGAGACACTCTACCTGCTGCCAGCAGCCCGGGCAGTCCTGTCTCTTTGGGGCCTCAGCTTCTCCCTCTGTAGAATAGGGTGAAGTTAGACTAGTCATCTTCAACCTGAGCCCCCACAGCCCCAGGATCCCAGGGAGGTGTCTCAGGGGGGAAGCTGAGTGGCAGGGGCCGCTGGAGCCCTGCCCCCACAGAGCCAGCTCTCCTCTTACTGAGCATCCCTGTCCTGCTGCCTGCAAAGAGAGGCTTCCTTGGTCCGGCCCCTGGACAGCCCTTTCCTTAGGGCCCACCCGGCGGGTGCAGCTCCTGGGCCCCCAGCCCACCGCCTCCCTCTGTCTGGGGGCACCGTGGCCATCTCCACACCACCATGGCCACAGAGCTTCCAGAAGCCATATACTGCACCTGCCTGCCAGGGTAACCTTTGGCCCCTGGGCTGCCCTCAAGTCCTGGCTGCCCCTGCAAAGGAACAGAGAAAAACATAAGGAAGGCAGAGACCCTGCTTAGCTCCAGGTCTGGGGGTTTGTGGGGGACTGGGGCTGACAATGGACAGAGAGTGGCAGGAATGTGAACCGAAACAGGAGAAAGGGGGAGCCATGGCCCACTGGGCCCCAAGCCCACCCCTCTGTGAAACCGGTCAGACCAGCTCCAAGGGACAAAACCCCCTCTGCTTGCAGCCCAGGAGTAAGAAAGTACTGGGGCGGCCTGGCTGGCTCTCCCACGCTGGCAGCGCTGCTGTTTGACTTGGGCCAGGGCGGCCAAAATTCCTGCAAACCCCGTGGCGGCATGTATAATATCCCCTAACATTGCCCCGAACAGGCCAGCTATTCATGGCTCTAACCAGAGTTGAGAGGCTCATGCCAACACCGGGTCGGTGTGGACTCTGGCTCTTTCAGGCAAATGTGGCTGGGGGAGAGGTGGGGCGGAGTGGGGGCCCCAGAAGGATGGGAGGCAGAACAGCCTAGCTCCGGGGCTTGCTCACGGAGCAGGATCCAGGCAAGAGCCCTGACACAGGCAGGGGCTGGAGGGAGGGACAGCCAGCAGGGCGGGGCTGAGGCGGGGCCTCACCTGTTCTCCGGGGTGCCCTGTGGGTCCAGGATAGCCCTTGTGTCCCTGTGGAGGGAGAAAGCCGCATCAGGCAAGGAAGACACATCCAGGTCTGTGAGTGGCAGGGGCCCAGCCCCCCAGCCTGTCTTGCTCGGCACTGTATGTGTTACGCTGGAGATGTAATACGTGCTCAGTAAACACTTGCCAAATAGATGCAGATACTATGTGAGGGTTAGCAGATCCCTAGGGTTTCACCTCTGTTCCCAGTGGTTCTTAGATCAGAAGATTCTAGCAGGGTCATTCACTCCTTTGCCAGGGTTTGTGAGCTGAACTGGGATAAGCAACTGTGACTGAGTGATGCTGTATTCCCCAGTCATTCCTTCCAAATCCAAAGACAGGGTGAGACCGACCCTCAGGCATGGAAGGATTTGTCAAGGGATGGGTGGCCCTAGCAGGACCCATGGTCTGGGATATGTTCAACCAGCATGTGATGCTGATTCCCTCCCCCATCAGGACCAGCCCCTTCTCATAGGGCCCCGTTTGAAAAGACCTCACACATGCTGACCACATTTATTAACCAAAATAGCTGCTGCCCTTCTTCCTGCTCCTATTCCAGGGGAGAGAAGGCCACCCACATGCCTGACTGAAGAGGACTCTGGCAACGCCCCACTACCAACGTTGACCCTCTGTCCCGATGGCCCAACTACCATGGTCCAAAGCATGTCTGGGCCAGGCCTGTAGGTCAAGAGAATCAAAACGTGGTGCGCTTTCAGGTGGCACTGGCGATGACCACCTGAGCCATTAAGAGTGTGGTCTCCGAGGGAAATGCCAGACTTTGAACTTCTGTCAGCTTGGGGCTGTTGTGGAAATAAGACTGAGCAAGGGGCTTCCATTTCAGACAGGGTGACCACACAGCTGCCCAGTACACCCCTTTACACCAGGAGCTCTGGGCTTGGTGTAGACACTGTACCTGACTTACCATGTAACTTTGGGTAGGTTACTGCCCTTTTCTGGATCTCAGATGGGGGAGTTAGAACTCTTGGTGCCCTTCAGCTCTGATGTTTTAGAACCCTAGAGTTCTGAGACTCCCCCAGAGTCCAAATACACACACAAGACTCAAGATATGCTACAAGAGTCTAGTACACACACACACACACACACACACACAGACTCCCCTATAGCACTACTATTTTCCCAGGACTACATCAGTAGTAGATGACCTCATCCAGCCCTTACAACAGCCAGATGAGGTGGAAGGGGGTAGTTATCATCTCCACTTTACAGAGGAAAAAGTTGAGTCTGGGAGAACTGAAGCCATCTGCCACCAGTGCCATTGCTGAGCAGCAGCAGGCACCCACTCAGCATCAGGTCCTTCTGACACCTGACTACTCACTGACAGCCTCGCAAACATTCCCAGGCTGGGACAGCTCCATGCACATTCACAAACACACACAGGGACACATTCAGCACCCCCGCAAACTCCCGGGAAGCAGACACTCTTAGCTATAAACAGCAGAGTCGGTTTGATCCAAGCGGTGTCGGGAGTTTACAAGCATTCCTTCTGCACCTACTCACGCCTCGAGACCACTCGGCAACAAGATTGTATCTCACACCCAGCAGCCTATGGAGAGTGATGCAACATGGCTGGGTGAGATTCTTCACCTGGGGCGTGTGCTCTTTTCCCCAGTGGGCAAACTAGGGCACAGGCCACCGCCAGCAGCTAGCATGCAGAGTGATCAAGATCTCTTGTTTCAGCCTGATCTGGATGCCAGTGCTATTCCACCAACCAGCTGGCTGTGGGGCCTGAAGCCAATGACTTCATCTCTCTGAGCCTCATTTTCTTCGGATGTAAAATGGGGTTGTAAGGGTTGGTGCATGGATTATGTGATATGTGTTTAAAGTACTTCACACAATGTCTGGCATTGAATTCAAGGGCTCTGTAGAGACCTGGTGCTGTTATCATCACGTTCTTCATTTTTCAGTTATTCACTCAACGAACATTCACATTATTGAGCAAACAGTCTCCAGAGTTTGTAGGCTCCAGCACCGTTGTAGGCACAGGAAGAATGAGATAGACAACATTCTTTGCCTTAATGGAGTTTACATTCTAATTAACGAGCTACAAAAACAAAATAAATATAAAAGATAACATCTGGTGGGGGGCAGGGGAAACGGAGTTGTTTAATGGGTATAGAGTTTCAATTTTGCAAGACGAAAAATTTCTGGAGCTCGGTTGCACAACAACATGAATACACTTAATACTACTGAACTGGACACTTAAAAATCGTTAAGATGACAAATTTCATGTCATGTATTTTTTTACCACAATAGAAAAATAAAATTTTAAAAAGAGAGAAATAATGTCTGGTAGTGACCAGAGCTATTAAGAAAAAGCAGCAGAGTTAGGGGACAGAGAATGGCGGTGGTGGGGAGGCGTGGTGGCTGCAGGGTGGGTGGTCAGGGACATCTCTGAGGAGATGAATGAGATAAGGGAGCCAGACGTGGGGCTGCCTCTCTGGGGAAAGGCATTACCGGCAGAGAGCACCGTGAGTGCAAAGGCCCTGGGGCAAGATCACTGTCGGGTAGGTTTGAGAATGCACAAGAAGGCCTATGTGATTGGAACAGAACAAGTGGGGGGGTGAAGGGTCGGGGTGGTCAGAGAAGAAGCAGGAGAGCAGAGCGTGCTGGCGGTGATATCATGGGAACCACAGGAGGGCACTGAGCGGGGATGTAGCATGATGCGATTCATATAACCACCGTTATTATCATTTTTCCCCTTGCAGCTTGCAGACCAGGAGGAACAAGCAAGGCCTTTTCCCAGTAAAGAGCAGAACTGAGCCTTGCACTCTTGGCTGTGTGACTCAGCACGGGTGATTGCCCTCTGAACCTCACTCTGCCATCCTCTGTCATCCTCTGCCTGCTGCTAGGGGGGTTGTGGCAAAGAGCCAATGCGGTAACAGGGCAAGGACCCCAAGGGAACCAAAAGGGGGGCCAGAAAGCCTCTGGCCATCACCAGCTCCTGTGGCTTCCTCTGCAGCCAATCAATTCATTAGCCCCCCTTAAAGGAAGCAGAGAAGTGTCTCCAGTGAAATCCCAGAGGTGATTTCAAATAAACCCTTTACTCAGGATGCAACTAAAAGGAAACAAATAATCATCAGGGCCTGGATAATGGCCAGCCCTATGCCTGGTTCAGCACGAAAGCCTTCAAACACACCAGCTCATCAACCCCTAGGAGGCAGGAATTACCATACACATTTGTCAGTTGAGGAAACCGAGGCTCAGAGAGGTGAAGAGACTTTCCTGAGGCCACGCAGCTTTCCAAGGGCAACACCAAGCCTTTGACTTCAATCCCTATGTCCTCAACCACCAAATCATGGGATCATGTTCATGGAGGACCAAAGTCTGCCCAGAAGAGCCACCCAAGGAAAGATCCCCTTATAGATGCACCTCCCCAGGATGGGAGCTCATGGGTTATCGTGGAATTATTGGGGCAGAGGTCAGTCACAGTACCCTGCAGTATCTGAGGTGGAAGGGATCTAAGCCATCAGTGTGACAATCTCCTTTTTCTTTGGGACAGACAGGGAGGCGAAAGGATGAGGTGCTTCTGCTCTCTGAGAAGCACCTTGACAGTGTTTACTAAGCTGGGGCCAGCAAATAGCTTCAAATGACAGGGCCCCAAGACCTGAGAAACTGAGGCTCAGAGAGGGGAAGGGATTTGCCCAAAGGAACTTAGCAAGTTATTGCCAAGCCCAGACTGTTCCCCAAGAACAGTCTCTAGACTGGCTGGCCTGTGCTTTGTCCAGAAGACCACAATTCCCAGGTCTCTTCTGATCAACAGACCCCAAGGGACCTTGAATATTGCCATGAACACCCCCGTTTCTCCTAGCTGGCCGGGAGCAGCAGAGCCTGAGCATAGCCAAGGTGGGAGGCGAAAGGATGAGGTGCTTCTGCTCTCTGAGAAGCACCTTGACAGTGTTTACTAAGCTGGGGCCAGCAAATAGCTTCAAATGACAGGGCCCCAAGACCTGGAAGAACCTAAACCATTATCTTCTCCAGGGCCCCAGCAATTATGTGGCAGGCACTGACTGCAAAGTGGACCCACAGACAGTGATTTCCGTTTGTGATCCGTGTCTGACTGGTAGTAGGGGACAGGGAATGCTTCAGGGACCATGGCGTCTACAAGGGGCCGCTGGCTGCCCAGCAGGCGGGTCTCCACAGGACGTGTGTTTATAATAGAACTCGGTCTATATTTTGGTTTGGGAGCCAGATTAATCATTGCTTACAATGTGCAAGGAGAAACCAGACATCACCTCACTGTTGCTACAGACAGTCTCCCCATCCGGCTGGGATGCTATTTGGTCTTTGGACAGGAAGGGGGAGGGGGTCCCGTCTTTGCCTGGGGGTCCTGGGAACGAGTGCATGCTCAGACTTAATAGCTGTTCACCCCAGCTCCACCTTAGCCTAGATGAGGCCTCAGTTTCCCTTGTAGTAAAATGGAACTCCCCAAACTTGCTAAGCACTGCAGAGAGTTCCATTGGACTTATCTACCCCCTTGGGAGCCCACATCCCACACCAGGCAGTCAGCAGGACAGAAGGAATCGAAGGGTAGGAAACACATGCCAAGATATTACACGATTCTGGACAAGTCCCTGCTCCTCTCTGGGCCTCAGTTTCCCCAGCTAGCTTCTCAAAGCATCCTTTTGGTTCAGAATTCTGAAGTCTGTGACTGGTCTAAAAGCACAGTCATCATGGCACAGCCTGTTGTCTAACACCAAACTGTGCTTTGCAGATACTTCAGACAGGGCAGGAAGATATAACTTCTGAATGGCTCATTCACTCACCCAGTTATTCATTCATTCAACAAACATTTGCTGAGCTCCAACAAGGACCAAGACCCTGTGGTGGGCACAAGGGATATACACTGGTGAACAAAACAAACTCTCTCCCTACCTTCTAGAAGGGTAACACATAGTAAGGGGAACAAAGGAGAAGAACCGAGCTCTAGGAGAGTGTCGATCCATCTGACCAGAGGAAGCAGTGATGTAAACTGAGTCTTGGAGGAGGAGCAGGGGCTGGATGGAAGAGACAGGATGAGGTAGGAGAGATGCCAGTGGGTAGGGGCCACAGGAGCCCAGAGCAGCTCAGCAGCAGGGGAGCCCAGAAGAGGTTCTCAGGAGGGGCTCTATGGAACTGGGGGTGCCACACTCAGGTAGAAAAGGCAAGAGATCATCCAAGCAGCTCCAGTCATGTTCCCCCCACAGAACATTCCCAGATGGCTCCCTGTGCCCTCCCCTTTTAATACAGCTTTCTACAGACAGTGGCCAACTCCAGTGGCATAAGGAGGGCTAATGGGCACGGTGAGGGCACAGGAGGGAACCAGGGGAAATCAGGCTGGAAAGAGGGCGGATAAGTTCCAACATGAGTGCCAATTTTGTTCCATTAATCATGTCTACCTGGGGCAGAAAGGTTAAGAAAGATTCTGAGGCTGTATCGGGGTTTGGCAGGAAAGATCACTTAGTAATATCTGCCAGAGGTGGGGAGGGAGAGAGATGTAGAGCGGAGCAGAGGTACGTGTTCAGCGCGTTAAGAAAGATTCTGAGGCTGTATCGGGGTTTGGCAGGAAAGATCACTTAGTGATATCTGCCAGAGGTGGGGAGGGAGAGAGATGTAGAGCGGAGCAGAGGTACGTGTTCAGCGCTGCGCTAAGGCCCACATGGGGAAACAAAGACAAACAGGTTAGACTCTGCTCTCGTGCACTTGTTCCAGTCTAAGAAGCGTGTCAAGGACGCCAGTGAGTTGGCCACCAGCCAGGAAGTGCAGAACCCCAAAGAGGCTGAGGTGGATGAGATGGTCAGAGAAAGGAGATGCGACTTCGCCCAGAGGTGCTGTGGAGGTGCTCTTGGAGAAGATGGCATTTGAGAATGGACCCCAGGGATGGACATGTGAGGATGAGCGTGGAGGAGAGAGCATGCCAGGGAGGGCACAGCAGAAGCACACGCGGGGAGGCGGGACGGCCCGCAGCGTGTAGGAGCGGATGGAGTGAGGGTTCTGCCCAGCAGGTTTCTCAGCCTCGGCACTGGGTGTGTCTTCGCTGTGTGTGGTGGAGCCGTCTGTGCATGGGGGGCTGTTCAGCAGTGTCTCTGGCTTCTACTCATGAGAATATAGGAGCACCCATCCTTCCCAGGTGTGACAACCAAAAAATGTCTCCAGACATTGTTAACTGTTCCCTGGGGGGCAGAGTCACCCCCACCTGAGAACCACTGGTCTCCAGAAAAGAAGGCCAGGAGGGTTAGGCTAGAGACAGCATGGGAGGTACAAACCAGGTTCTGGCAGCCTTCTTGGTTACGGGAGGGTGGTTAACTGGTAACTAGCAAGGTGACTGATGGTACCAGATGGGCCATCATCTGAAGATCTTCTTCAGCTGCTTCTCCTTCATGATCATAATAATCATTCATTCATTCATTTGACAAACACATATGAAGTGCCTGCCATGTCCCAGCCCTGTGCTAGGTGCTGGGGTTATAACATCTCATTTAACCCTCTCAACCTCCCCTTGAGACAACTGAGGCTCAGAGCGGTGAGGCGACTTGCCCAAGTTCCTGCAGCAGGAGAGGGACAGAGCTGGGATTCCATCCAGGTCTGTCTGAGCCAGTCTGCATGCCTCCCCGCCAGCCCTCAGGAATCAGCCCAGCAGTCCCTCAGCAAGCATCTCAGGCAGACAGCTGAGAGACAGGCTTTCTCAGCCAGGCAGCCTCTCTTTTACTCAATGGGCCTTCTCTTGTTCAAGAAGCTGTTTCCATCAACCTTGTGGTGAGAGAAAGGGCCTGAGCGTCAGAAGACCTGGGTTCCAACCCCAGCCCTGCTGCTTAGGATTGGTGGAAGGTGTTTCCATGGAACCGCTGGCTGCAATCTTGGCTTCTCCCGAGAACCACCTGGGGGGCTTTGAGAGCTGCCGATGCCTGGGTCCTGCTTTCAGACCAACTGAGCCCAAATCCCCGTGATGGGGCCACAGCTCCTCAGCTGGTTCTCATTTGTCATTTAACACCCGTGTCAGCACAGGGCTAGCACACTGGCACAGATTTGCTGGATGACTGGAAGAATGAATGAACGAGGGAGTGAATGAACAAGACCTATTGGGCCTCAGTCTTCTCACCTGTAAAATGGGCATAGTACTGCCTAACTCTTGGAAGATGCTGTGAGGAAACAATGGGGTGGGATAGTAACCCTTTCTGCCACCTCTAATTTGCCACCCTATTTAATAATGGAACACTCACACCCACAACTCCCTTTCTCCTGCACATTTTTCTCCATAGCCCTTTCATCTTCTAACATACCTTCTATATTCACTCTTTTTCTCTTATTGTCTGGCCCCGCTCCCCCAACAGCCCTAAAAGGATGCAAGCTCTGCAGGTCATGGATTTTTGTCTATTTGTTCAGCTCAGTGCCTGGCACATGGGAGGCATTCAATAATTCTTAAATAAATGAATGAATAGGATTACTGGCATCACCTCAGAGTGGTATAGAAATTGAAGGTGCTGGTGAGCAGAGAGGAAGCTGGCCTCACCTCTCACTCACCCCTGTCCATTCTCCCTCAGGGATCCCCACAAAAGATGGTGCAGAAAAGCCATGCTAGAGAATCAGGGCAAAGTGGCATTGTCGTAACCAAAGACGTGTGCAGCACAGACTGCTTATAGTGATCCTTCCAGGCATGGTTGCCCACCCCATCAGTCCTTTCTCTAACCCTCCACTGGTCAGGGGACCCTGCCTTGGGACGTAAGCTCCCTCCTGTTCTGCCCAGCACCCTCTGTGAGGGAGTGACACCAGCCTGCCACAGACCAAACTTCTCCATGTGTGCCTGCGCCAGGGCCAGAGGGGAACTCTGGGTAAATGACTTTGCCAAATAGTTTTCCAACTGCATGGAGGCTCTTCCTGAAATTAGAAAAGATGCCTCTCACACCCAGGTGAGCTGGTTCCTCTCAGTTGGAGGCTCTTGGCCTCCCTGGACATCTGCTAAGTGCAAGGAGCCCTGGAGCCCCAGGCAGGATCTGGTCCAAGCCTGTTTTTTCCATCTCCCGCCACCTCTGCTAGACTGCCACCCCCACGCAGCGCAAGACCACCATGGGCTGCTTTACGAGCCAGGGCTGGAAGGAGATTTCCACTCACACTTCATCCATTGGAAAGTGCTGGAGCCCAGAGGGGAAGTGAGTGGGGAGGGGGAGTCCTTCTGGGTTCTCTGAGCCAGAAGAGACCACGTTTCCCAGTCACAGTTGGCCACAGCCTCTGTCTGGGGCTGGCCTCTTAGATTTGAGATGTGGCCTGCTCTGGCCATAGAGGATAGAGGAAAAGGGGAAGGGGGATATGGTTCTGCAAGTCTCCCTGAGCCATGGGGACCCTGGAAGCAAGGATAGGAGAGAGCCAAGGATACCACAGCTGTCCAGATGAGAACCAGATGGCCCAGAGGGAGGGCAGCTGTGGCCACAGCTGGGAGCCTAGGCTATGTATCTACTGAACAACCCATCAGCAATGGGGGATTTTCCTGCAAAGAAACCCGACTGACCCTTAGCCTGCATTGCCCTCCCTGTTTCCTGAACATCTGCTAGGCACAGGCCCTGTGCTTGGCTCAGTAGAGAGAGCAAGAAAGCAGAACTGCATGCCCTGGTTGGGCTGGAAATAACTAAATTGAGATGGGCTAAGTGTCCTTGCACAGAGCGGAGAAAACCCGACTGACCCTTAGCCTGCATTGCCCTCCCTGTTTCCTGAACATCTGCTAGGCGCAGGCCCTGTGCTTGGCTCAGTAGAGAGAGCAAGAAAGCAGAACTGCACGCCCTGGTTGGGCTGGAAATAACTAAATTGAGATGGGCTAAGTGTCCTTGCACAGAGCGGAGGCCCATGGCCTGAAGGCTGGGTGCTCCAGGAGGGCTTCCTGGAGTAGGCACAACTACAGTATAGTCTTAAAGGATGGCAGACCCTGGCTGGAGAAGGTGAGCTGGAGAAGCGGGAGAAGAATCCAGGAGCACTGTAAACTAGAGACGCACTATCTCGGAAAATGGCAGACTTCCCCCCACCCCCCACAAGGCATTTAGAGGGTAACTCCCCCAGCGTGGCTTCAGAGGGGATGGGGAGGGGCGACATATCAATGGCCGGGAATGTATGAAGAGCTCATTGCCTTCATAGACCTTTCCCTTCACCTGCAGCACACCAGCGAGGGACAAATATCAGACTCAGAGAGGTTGCCGACTTGCCCAAGGTCATCCAACCAGGAAATGGCAAAGGCAAGAGTAGAATCAGGTCCCACTGACCCCAGAGCCTGCTCCCTCAACTTCTCTGCCCCAGGCCTTGCTCCAGGGTCTCACAGCCCCAGGCTGTGCGGGGTCATGGAGGGGGGTCACTGCCTCCATTTCAGGAGGAAGGAGGCTGAGGCTCAGGGACAGGATGCGCAGGCCCAAGGCCACTCAGTCAATGGGCAGTGGAGCTGGGGCCAACGTGGGGCCCTCCCAGCTCTGCAGACAGAGCTCTTCCACCACCACAAACATTCTTGAGGACGGCCTCCCAGGGCAGCCTGATGCCCCCAGACCAAGGACACTTCTTGTCACACCTCATTAACCATGGTGGGTGGGGGCGAGCCTACTCCAAGCCAAGGTGCTCCCTGCACCCAGCAAGCACAACCCCCGGAAAACCCTCCCACCTCCCACCAGTGTGCCTTGTGTTCAAGGGAGCTGGGCTGGGGCTGGGGAGAGGCAGGTGGGCCCACAGCTGTCCTGCCTGAAGCCCCGGCTTGCTAGGACAAGGCAAAACATCAAAGCCAGGTGTACCTTTCGTCCCAGAGGTCCTGGATTCCCAGGGAGACCAGTCAAGCCCATGTCGCCCTGCAACACACAGAGAAGGTGGGTGAGGTGGGGGAACAGGGCAGAGACACTCAAGCCGGAGGTGTGACCTCCAACGGCTGATTGTTTCCACACGGGGTTGGTGGAGGCCTAGAGGCTTTAGAGAAGACTTGAGGGTTGCCACATGGGTGAGAACAGAGAAGTGGGCAAGGTACCCTTCCCACACAACTCAGTAATTCCCCTTGATGTATTTTACATATCGGGCTTTGGCAGAAGATGCCATTCAGAGAATGGTTCCAATACTAAAACTATGTTTGAAAACCGCGCTCCTAAGGACATGCACCTTATATGTCCCATCCCAGCCAGCTCTCTCTCCCTGGCTTCCTGAAACACCTTCCCAGTGCTGGGCATGGTGGTCACCATGCAGGGGGCACTTCTGTCACCACCATGAGACCTGACAGCAGGCCATGCAGGAGCAGGAGAGGTCCAGGCCCTGGGTACAAATCCCATTCTGCCACTTACCAACTGAGTGACCACCAGTAAGCCACCCCCATTTGGGACCTCTGTTTTCTCATCTGCAAGCCCATCTATCTGCCCTGGCCTATAAGATTATGAAGAGGATCAAATGGGAGTATATGTGGACACTGTTCTGGGACCTAGGGTTACCCAGTGAATGTTTGCTGAATGAAAAAACTTAGCAGGGAGGAGTTGAAGCAGTGAGTCACCCATGCCTCGACGAAACGAGGAGGCTGGGTTGACAAGCAGTGTCCCATCTGTCAGGAGGGCTCTTGGGCCATGTCCAGAAGGTAGCCAGAAAGACCTGAGCGTTCCTGCCAGGGTATGTGTGTCTGTGACACTGGATGACCTTGATCGGGGTTCTGGGCTCCCTTCTTCCCACCTGTCCTGCACTCTGTCCAGTTCCCTTAGTCTGTGGGATGGACACTTCCGGGATGGATGAAGTCCTTTGGCCAAAGTATTTTCGTATGTGTGTCTGTGACACTGGATGACCTTGATCGGGGTTCTGGGCTCCCTTCTTCCCACCTGTCCTGCACTCTGTCCAGGTCCCTTAGTCTGTGGGATGGACACTTCCGGGATGGATGAAGTCCTTTGGCCAAAGTATTTTCTCTTCTGTGGGCGAAACTTATGGTCTCCTAGCCCTTCAGAGTTAGGGAGCCCTGAATCTCAAGTCCGTTCCCTTCCCACCTCCTAGAAATCCAGAGACCCGCCTGCTCAAATTAACAGCTTCCCAGGGGACTTTGAATGCCTGTTGGAAGCTTCTTTGGCATGTGATACCAAGAAGCTTCTGGATGCCCAGCGTCATTTAGCAGGCCCTGCAGAAAGCCATGCAGGGTATTGGGCAAAAGGACATTCACCAAGGGCGTGTCTCTAGGCAAAATCTTTTGTCAGTTTTGTTGGTTCCACCCTGCGCATGGGAATGGCCTTGCGTTTGGTGTTGAAAAGGCTGAAAATAAGGAAAAAACTAAAGCACACCTGACCTTTCTAGACATCCCCCTCCCTGCCTTTGTCACACGTGGCCTCTGCCAGGATGGCTCACCGCAGAGTGTGGCAGCTTCACCACTGCCCACTCCCCCTCTTCCCTGAGCACTGGGATCCCTGGAAACCTACCTTTGCCCCATCGTGGGCCTTTCCTGGTGAGAGCCCCGGGTCCCCTTTCTGTCCCTGAAACAAAAATAATTCTGCTTTGGCCACCAGGTCATCTAGAGAGGATGTCTCCCCACAAACTCTGGTCAAAGCCCTGTTCCCCTGAAATGCCTTCCCACCCCCCACCCCCCCACACACACACCTCCAGGAGTGTCTTCTCCAATTCCAACACTCCCCTGCTCTAACACCTTCCATAGCTCCCTACTGACTGCAGGGTGACCAAGTCCAAACTCCTCCTTCCAGTGTCCCAAGTCTTCCGTAATCCGGCCCCAGCCATCCTGTCCAGACTTTGCTCTCCTTTCACTAACCAAACCCACAGAGAGGGTCCCTCTGCTCCATCCCCAGACCACGGCCCAGTCCTCAGTCATGTGGCCCCAGCCATCCTGTCCAGACTTTGCTCTCCTTTCACTAGCCAAACCCACAGAGAGGGTCCCTCTGCTCCATCCCCAGACCACGGCCCAGTCCTCAGTCATGCCCGGCACTGTCCTGTTGCCAGGCCCTTGCTCAGGCAGTCACCCCCACCTAGAAAACCACTCCCCAATCATCATTAGCCAAACCATAAACAATCTTCAAGATGTAGCTTGAATGCATCCTGCCCCACCACCCTGTAGAGCTCTGGACCCACCATGCAAGTGACCAGTCTGCCTGTGCATGTTGCTAGGACTGTCTTCTGGCTTGTTCCCCTGGAGCTGTCAGAGAAATTCTGAGAGAGGCATCCAAGAGGCACATGGATTCTTTCTGACTTTCCAGAATGCTGACATTCACCTCATTGCTCCCTAATTACCTGAGTCAATGCACTACCAGCCACTACAGCCCTTCACAGTTTGCAATAGCCCTCACCTACTAGATTCCCAGGATAGGCTGATGAAGTGGGCAAGGGAAGCGTTATTACCCCCCTAATACATTTGGAGAAACTGAGGCTAGGAGAAGGAAAGGGACTGTCCAAGCCCTAAGACAAAGCTCTAGCAGAGCTGAGGATAGAGCCCTGAATTTGCGACTCACAGACCTGTATTCTGGGATGTCCTCAGACCCAATGAGTTAGAATAGGCAGTAAATGGGGAACAAACTGACAAGCAGCTGGTCCCCAGTCAGAAGCAAGAACCCTTTGTGCCTAGCACATGGGAGGGTCCCCATCACAAAGATCCTTGCTCCTAAGAGCATGGGACTCAGGAAAAGGTCCCTCAGAGCTCACCAGCTGCATCTCTTATGGGGCTGAAAAGTGCTCCTGGCTGTGGCCCCTCTCATTTGGCCAAACCTGGTTAAATTACTCAGCATTTTGGAAAGTCAGTCCACCCTGATGTCACCTTCTAAGAGCTCCTAATCCTTGTCCCCATCCCCACCCACACTCCCTCCCTGCTTCAGCTGGGCCCAGAGTCAGAAGTCCTGGGGTGAAGCTTAGACCCGCCACAGACTCACAGAGGGACTCTGAGAAAATCTCTTTGCCTCTCTGAGCCTCAGTTTCCTCACCTGTAAGATGGGGGCCACACAGAACTCACACACCTGCCAGCTGCCCAGGTCGCTAGGCAAGGAGCCAGTGGGATAATGGCCATGACACAGGGAGGGATGGTTTGGCCAGTTTTAGTTAATTCCCATTTGGTTCTTTTCTTTATCAGAACTCAGACCCTCTAAATCCTGACTCTCCAGAAATCACTGCGTTGCAAACTGCAAAGAGCCTCCAAGAAGAAAGGGCAAACCTTTTGCTGCTCACCTACTATGCACGGATACTTTGCACCAGCTCCTCTAGTCCTCATAAGACCCTCTTGCTGCAGCAAAGAACAAAGACTGGGCTTCAGAGAAGCTAAGTCCCAGCCCAGCCTGACCTGGGAGGTTAGAGGTAGAGGCCGCCTAGGTCCCCAGGCAGGTCTGACTTCAAAGCTCCAATTTGCAAATGTGAAGCCTGAGGGCTTTTCCCTCGCTCCCTCCCCCTGCCCCCAGATGCGCTAGGCTGAAGGCCAGCCCTTCCTCGCTAGGGCCCCAGGACTCCAACTCTGTCTACCTGGGCCCCCGCAGGTCACTTCTGCAGGGCCTCACCTCTGGTATCTACCTTGCACTGTAGCTGCCCCTCACGGTACTCCCCACCCTCAGCTGTTCACGCGCCCAGCTCAATGCCTTTTATGTCCATGGTGCAAGGCCAGGCCCAGGACTACCGAGGATTCCAATGGCCAAAAAAGGACAGCAGCTACTCCTCACCGCATGCTTGCCCACCTCGGTCTGCAGCTGATAGAGGAGCTGGGCTTGAAAAGCTTTCAGGGGTGGGTCTTTGTCTATACTACTCTGTCATTTTACAAAAAAGGGAAACTGAGACCCAAAGAGATGACAGACTTGCTCCCTTGCACAAGTCCTTACCTGGGGCATTTTAGTTATTTATGGATTTCTCTATGCATTCTGAGCAGCAGCAAAGAGCTTGGGATGTGATCTCCACCCACGTACAACACTAATAAGTACAGATATTTATTGAACATCTTCTACGAGCCAGGTCTTGTGTTGAACATAGGGGACACCAGGGTGGAGAACAAGACACACCTCACATCCAGAGGGTGGAGAGAGAAACCAGAGAGCCTGGTAATGATAAGCACTAGCGTTCATGTGTGCTCTTCCAAGCCCTGGACTCATATTAGCCCATTTAATCCTCCAAATCTCTGAGGTAGCAATGATCACTAAGAGAGAAACCAGAGAGCCTGGTAATGATAAGCACTAGCGTTCATGTGTGCTCTTCTAAGCCCTGGACTCATATTAGCCCATTTAATCCTCCAAATCTCTGAGGTAGCAATGATCACTACCCCCATTTTACAGAAGAGGATAGATACTAAGGCACAATGACAATAAGTCACTTGTTTGAGATCATGTAACTAGTAAGTGGGATTTAAACTCAGGCAGTCTGGTTCCAGCCTCCATGCACTTCACATTTCAATACACTGCAGAAGAAAGACTACAATCCAGTGATAAGTGGAAGACAGGAGGAAGTTGGGGAGAACTTCAACCAGACTGGGGGTAAATCTTTGAAGGGAGCTACAGCTAAACTGAGGCTGGAGGAAGACAAGGGGCAGCCAGATGAAGTTACAGCTCAAGGGATGCTCAAGGTTCCCCTAGTCAGGTGAAGTTATGGCTTCTGGGATGAAGAAGACTATATATTTTCCAAGACGGATTCCTGCAAATTCCCCAGTGAGAGATATGCAGAATACATGAAGTCTAATGAACCATTTACACCTTGGTGAAGACAGGAAACCAGTCACTGGAGCCAGCTCTCCAGCCAAGGAGCCTGTGTGACCTCAAGCCAGCCACTCTCCCTCTCTGCATGGGGAATGATGGACACCGTCTGGACTAGTTAACAGAGTTGTGCAGAACTAGAAGACAGATGGGAAGGAATATTCTTAACCTAAGTATTAAGAACATAGCAAGAATGGGAACTATGTTGAGTTCCTTTTCCTGCAGGAATGGTTGGGAGGTAAAGTGAACAGAAAGGGCTCTGGGTAGCTCAGGCACAGAAAGGGGCTGAGACAAAGGAGGAATAAGTCATGACGGACTGGGAAATTCTGGGCTGGAAGACTCTTGTATAAGTCATCTCTGATCTCAAGTACCTAGCATGGGCCTGATCCAGAGGAGGCATCCTAAAACATTTCACAAATGAGCAAATGAGTGAATAGAGTCTCAAGAGACAATGCAAGGCTGGGATTGGGTCAGATCTGGCCTTAGCTCTGGAACTTCCTCTGCAAATTCACTTGACCTTTCACTATCACTACTAATATTTCATGTGCTTAGAAGTTCTGGCCAATGCAATAAGGCAGGAAAAACAAATAAGAACTACTAACCTTTGAGGAAAAATAAGAAAAGGATGTCCTTCTTTGCAAACAATATAAGTGTCTATCTAGAAAATCTAGGAGAACTAACTAAAATACTACTAGAACTAATATGATAATTCAGTAAGAAGGATGGTTAAAAATCAGTAGTTCTCCTCAGTAGCTGAGAGCCAGCTGGAAAATATAATGGAGAAGAATATTCCATTCATAACAGCAACAAAAATATAAAATTTCAAAGTATGAACTTAAGATATGTGCACAGCTTAGGCAACAAAAGCTATATAAGTTTACTAAGAGATTTTTTAAAAATTCAAGCAAATGGGAAGATATGCCATGTTTGTAGATAGGAAAACTTAATATTTTAAAGATGTTAATTCTTCCCAAATTAATATACACATTTAATACCATTCAAGTAAAAATCCCAAGAGGATTATTTTAAGGAAATTGTTTAGATGTGCATAAAGTTCACCTGCTAGAATAAATAGCCAGAAACATATTAAAAGAAGGGAGGGGAGACACACAGTGTAAAGATAGTAAATGTCATATAAAATGGTATTTTACTAGCATAAAAGTATACAAACAGAGCAACGAACATAATAGAATGGCCTGAAATAGACCCTGCTTTATCTAATAATCAATTGAGGAAGGTTATTTAATGAATGGGGAATTATTGGGAATAAAATAATGTTACAGCCCTACTTCATATCTCCCCAACCCTAGGTAAGATTAATTACTGATGGTTTAAAATTTTTAAGAGTACAAATGATATTATGAAATGACTAGGAATATAAGTGAATACCTATCTGATTTTAAGATGAGGAAGAAATTTGTAAGTATAAAAGCAAAGTAAATGACCATAAACTTTATATATCACTAGAGCCCCCTTCAAATTACCTGACATTTTAAGTTCCTAATAAGTGTTAGCTATTATTGTTACTTAAAAAAAAAAAAAGATAACACATCCATTTGTGAAAATCATCATGAGTACTCTTACTAGGCAAACAACCAACTGGAAAATATTGGTAAGATGGGTGAAGTCTTAATAACTTTAGTACATAAATATAAATACTTTTTACAAATCAAATACAAATGACAACATACCAACCCCCAAAATAGACTAATTCATAAATGGTGAAATACAAATGTAAAACAGATGTAAGACAAACACTCATCTCATAGATGATCAATGAAGTGAAAACAATCATAAGTTTCTTCTTCTTTTAATATGCTTCTCTAATGCTAGCAACAGCAAGAATTGGTTCAAACTTTCTGGAAGACAATTGCTAATAAAATAATTGCTCAACACTCATATAGCTCTTATGTGCAAGGCATGTTATAAATTATTCATGTTTATGTATACATGCATATATATGTATATACATATATAAACACACACACACACAGCTTAATCCTCAGAACAATCCTATAAGATATGAACTATTGTTATCCCATCTTACAGAAGTGGAAACTGAGGCCCTTGGAGTTTAAGAAATTTGCCCAAAGTCATACACCCAGCAAGTGGTGGAGCCAGGATTCAAACTCAGGCACACTGGCTCTTGAGTCCATGCTGTCAATTCTATTTATAAAAATTTATTCTAATGAAACCATTAGAGATATTCCAACATTTACATACAATAATGTTCTTCCAGCTATTACTTGGATATTAGTAAATGGAACTGTTTTTTTTTAAAAAAGGAAATAGGATATATAAAGTATGGAATGCCATGCAGCCCTTAAAACATGTGGTGGAAGCAAAGTTAGTAAGAGGAAAATATCACAGGAAAGGTTAAGGAGGAAGGCCAGATACCAGCCACAGTGACGTGAGTCCCCACTCACACACGACAGAACAGGTCCTCTCTGGGAGGACCAGAGAGCCATGGGGCTCGAGGCCAAATTGCCTTGGGGCTAAATGAGGGTCTGGATGCTGGCTCTGCCACTTACTAGACATGTGACCCTGGGCAAGTCACTTAGCCATTTTGGACCTTTGTTTCGTCATCTGTAAAATGGGGGTGATAATATCTGCTCTGAAAAACACACAAAGCTCCTGGCTGGTACCTAACCCCCAGGCTGCTCAAAATGCTCTCAGTGCTTAGCACTGGGCAGGGCCACTGCAGGTGGCTTACTTTCTTCTTGATAACTTCTGTACTTTTCCACATTTTCCCTAATAAGTATGCCCTACCTCAGTCATCAGAGGAAGGAGAAAGGTAGGCTGGGGCCCAAGGCCTGAGAACCCTGTAGGGCTGTCTCCACCCAGATTCCCACCAGCTCTGCCAGCAGCCACCTAGGTCATGAGTCTGTCTCCTCATGACTGCCTGTCCTCCCCTAGTTTTCAAGGGCCCATGGTAATCATGGCTAATTCACTGAAGACCAGGCCAAGTGGGCCAGACCAAGAACAGGGCAGCCAGCTGCCCAAGAGTAGGACCAGGCGCTGCATTGCCCTGTGCGGGGAGCTCCAGCTTCCCCACCTGGCTGGAGCCCTGCTCACCTTGGCTCAGAGCTCCTCACCTGCACCACAGCCCTGCATGCCACCTGACTCCTGCATGGTCCGGCATCAGCACCCCACCAGGGCAGCTCCAGGCCTCCCAACCAGCCACCGGCCAAGACCTGCTTCTCAAACAGCCTAAGTGACCTTTGCAAACCTCATCTGATCGTGTCACCTCTGCTGAAATCCTTTTCCTGCCTTCCTACTGCTCCTTGGATAAAGTCCAAAAATCTCACCACTGCCTACCAGGCCTGCTGCCCTCTGAGACTTCTCTTGCCCCTTCGCCTAGTTGCCCCCCAGGCCTTGGCTCAACCTTCCCGCCCTCTGGGAAGTGTCCCTTACCTCCCAGACCAGATCAATCCCCATTTTGTGGGGTGTCTGAGCCCCTGGGCCTCTCACAGGGAGCCTTAGATCCTAATCACAGCGTAACTACACTCTACATTTATTGGTATAATTGGCTTGTTTTTCTTTCTTGCTCACCTCTGCACTCCACAAGGGCAGGGACCGTGCCTGCCTGTGGCCCTTATCTGTCTGTGCCCCTTGTAGCCTCAGTGCCTTGCAGGTACGACAGCTGACCTTTCTGTAGCGCTCCCCACTGGCCAGCTCTGTTCAATACTCAGACGCAGAGCAACTCAGTTACCCCTCATGACAACCCGAGGAGGCAGCTGCTCTTATTACTATGTTCTCCAGATGAGGAAATAGAGGCACGGGAAGATCAAAGTTTGCCCACAGTCACAGAATGAGGAGGTAACAGAGCCAGGGTTTGAACTTGGGCCATCAGCCTCCAGAGTCTGCGTTCTTTACCATTGTGCTTTCCTGAAGCAACAACTATGTGCCAATTGGATAAATGATTCAACCCAGTTACTCAACCCTGAGCCTCTGAGGTCAGCCAGCACTGATCTCCCAGGGTTCTGGCTTCTCCGCCTCACTCTCAGAGTCTTGGTCTTGACTCTGGGCAGGAGCTGATGAACCCTCTTCTTGCCAGATTTGAACATGGAATCTACGGGTATGTGGTACCTGGGCAATGATTTGGGCTCTAGAGTGGGCAGGTGGGGGAAGCCTGGCTCTGCGCTGTACCAGCTGTGGAACACTGACCAGACTCCTCCCAGCAGGCAAACCCAAGAATCCAAAATACAGCCCCGCCACTGCCGAGCAAGTGACCTGGGCAGGTCACCTTGGCCTTTTGGACTTTCACTCCTTTGAACCTCAAGAGGGATGAGGTCCCTTATCTTTGCTCTTTCTCCCTTTCTTGATCTTCCTCAATCCACCTGTCTCTCCCACCCTTGAGTCTGACAGAGGGATCTTTATCTTACAGGGTCATGAGCTCCTGAGGGATTGGGAATGTGCAGAAGGAAGGAGCACAGTGGCCAATCCATATGACGGGCAGGCTCCATGCCACTAGGGCAGACTCCGTGTCACCAGGGAAAGCTGCCTGTTTGGTTGATTTCTGTCAGCAGCCCATAGTAGGTGTTGAATACATGTTTGTTGGCTGAAGGAGGATGAATGAATGGGTGGCCCCAGAGGCAGCCCTGGAAGCCGACATCAAGCTGAAAGAGGAGGGGCTGGTGCAAGCCCTGGGGGAGGTCAGCCCTAGAGTCCCACCAGGTCACCTCCCAGGCCCAAAGGGGATTTGATGAACAGTGAGGACCCTCTCCCCAGAATCCCACTCATTCATGCAGATACACAACATTCTCATCCAATCTCAGCTAAGTCACGAATTTCATCCAGGGAAAGCCTCTGCTTTAACTCTGACCAGCCCATGCCAAGATGAGCCTGGAACCCAGGCCCAGCAGACTGGGGCCTCCCACCCAACTGGCCTGTCCTGGGGCGACCTCTGCCCACCCTTGGCTCAAGCCAAGAACAGCAAGCCTGGCAATTCAACAGCTGCTGATCCTCAGCATTTTGATGTACCCATGGACTCTGCAAAGCAGAAGTCTCCAAAGGAGCTCTGCTCTCCTGCCTGCCCTATAGGGGTAGGTTCTGCTGACACTTCCTAGACAGTGTCTTCATCTGCCCAGGCCTCAGTTTCCCTTTCTGTAAATGGGTGCAGTATCTCCACTCATCCCCTTGGTCTTCATTGGGGATCATATGAGACAAGCCCGGTGAAGTGCACGCACCGTGCCTAGCACACAGGAAGGGTTCAATATATGGTAGTTATCATCATCAGTGTTTGCTTTGTTAAAACCCAGAGCACCTCCAGGCAGCCGCTGAGCTGGACACCTGAGGCTTCCACTGCCAGCTTTCCAAGGAGGGGCCCCAGCCCAGCCCTGGCTGTAGAGTCACAGACCTATAGGGGCTCAGGTTGGTGTTCCTTCAGCTCTGTGCAAAGGCTCTGCACCAGGATTCTGGTGCCATAAATCTATATATCCAGGGCCACCTATATGTGACCTTTGTCCACAACTCCCAGACAAACTGATGGACCAGAAGGAGCCCCGCTCCATGAGTCAGGAGAGCCGGGTTTTTTCAGGAGGCTGGTCAGCCCCTCACTCTGTGTGGCCTGGGGCCAGTCGGTTAATGGCTTTCCTCGAGCCATTTGACCTTTGCACTGAGGTTAGAAAAATGACCTTGGACCTGGGCCAACCAAAGCCCAGGGGAGCACTTCACCTGGTCACCCCACAGATAGGCTGGGAGGCCTCCAAACCAGGAGCCCCTCTGCTCTTCCCGGCCCACCCACCGTCCTTCCGCACAGTGGCTGTTCTCTGAGCTTCGGTGGCTCCTCTCAGTGCTCTGAGCTCCTCACTGCATACACCACCCCCAACAACCTTGCCCTCTGCCCACGCTCCAGCAGCAGACCAAGGAGCTCAGCAGCTGGAGTTTCCCCATCATCAGAGCACCAGCCACGAAGGTCTCATTAAACATAAACTCAAAGAAAGCTCCCCGGTGGGCGGTGGCATCTCTGTGCCAGCCATTCCCCCACCCTCTGTCTCCCACGCCCAGGCTCTGTCTCCAGCTCGAAGTGCTCGAGTTTCAGACTGTCTTCCCATGAATGATCTCCACCTGGCTAAGCTACAGGTTCCCAAATGCAACATCATCTTATTCTTTCTCCTGGGTTCCCAGTTCAGCCACCAAGGCTAACACCAGAGAGTCGCCATCTCTCACCTTGCACCATCACCATCCTCTCTACCCCACTTCCTCCCACACCCCTGAACTGGCCCAGGCTAGCCTCCCCTCTCCCCTGTATCAGCCCTGGTCTCCTTGCTGCGCCTGGGGTCCCCACCCCCACTCCATCCTCCCCACAGCATCCAGTGATCTTTCTAAAACACCACCTTTCCACGTCCCTCCCCAGCTAAAAACTGACATGCCTCCCTAGATGTGTCTCACAACCCAGCAAACCTTATGTCGGACATTCAGACCCTCCCTATTTAGCAACAAACTACTTTCCTGCCTACCCCCCTTTGAGGGCTCTAGGTTCTGGCTGCCCTTCTCCTGACAATCTCTCCCAACCAGAAGCTAAATTCATGACCCCTCACTGTGTCTCCAACCTCAGTACAGGGCCTAGCACTGGCAAAGAGCTGAAGGGGGCCTCTGGCTGGATGGGAATCCTCCACAGTGACCCTGAAGCCCTGCCCCCAGGAACCTCTAGGAAGCACCCCAAACGTAGCCCCAGGCCCAGCACCCACTCCACAGCCTCCAGTACAGGGCCTAGCACTGGCAAAGAGCTGAAGGGGGCCTCTGGCTGGATGGGAATCCTCCACAGTGACCCTGAAGCCCTGCTCCCAGGAACCTCTAGGAAGCACCCCAAACGTAGCCCCAGGCCCAGCACCCACTCCACAGCCTTATCTTCAGATCACACAGCAAGTACTCACTTTGGCTCCAGGGGGGCCTGGGAGGCCTGGATTTCCATAAGGCCCAGGAGGACCCTGCAAGAGAAAACAAAAGGGTGATAGAAAATCAGGGCCATCCCACTTCTGACAGCAATGCCTGGCACCTTCCTCCCTTCCACTGGATTAAAATCTTCTCCCTAAGCCAAGTCTTAGCAACAGTGTCAGGCTACACAGCCTGTTTTCAAGAGCGTCCCCTCTATGCCTGGCCCTGGATGAAGCACTTTGCATGTGTTATCTCACGTTACCATATTAAATTATGAAGTAGGGGCTATCACTACTCCTGTTTTGAAGATGAGGATGCTGATGCTCATGGAGGTTTAAAACTGTCTCAGCTGCTAAGGGGCAGAGCTGGACCTTGATCTCAGACATGTCTGACCTCAGAGTACAAGCCCTTAACCCCTGAATTTTAGCATCTCTCCACACCCCCTCAGCCTGGCCCCATCAGCCCTTCCCAGCGTCCTCAGGCTCAAACCACATTCAGCTATTCGCTTCTCTCCAGCAAGTCTGGAACTTCCTCTCCTCATCAATTTTGCCCATGTTGTTCCCATCATCTGGCGTGTCTTTCCCGTCCATCCCTTCCAGCTGAAATCTGACCCATCTTTCAATGCCTGGCTCAAATGCCACCTCCTCCAGGGAGCCTTCTAGGACTTCTCCAGCCTAAACTGGCCTCTCTGGGCCAGCCCAGTGGCGCACTGCTACAGTGCGCCGCTTGGCAGCACGGTGGTGCTCCCACCGAGGGTTCGGATCCCACATACAGACTGGTTCCCGCTCACTGGCTG
>NW_007729192.1:111194-131550 GCF_000696425.1 Galeopterus variegatus
AAGCCTGTTGGCTTCAAACCCAGAGTTTATTCATGAGCTGGATTTTCCCAGGCCATAGCTGAGTTCTGTTATGTCCACTTTCTCCAGCAAGGGACCTGGGCTAGCATCTTCTGGCCCAGTAATATAAATATAGTTCTAAGAGTTGGGTAATACCCGAGGGTCTTTGTCCAGCAGGAACAATCTGGTGCATTGGGGGTGGGGAGAGGGACCTCGAAGGACCCACTGGTCCCTCCCTCCCCACTGTCCCCTTCCCTGCCCCTCTTGACTCATCTGGCTAGCTGTGCATGAACTTACTTCCTCCCTCTCTGAGGCCAGCTTCCCAGCTGCAGCCTGTCACATTCCGACCAAGGCACCTCCCTCCTCCTCGATGCCTGAACTGGGACCCTCCCCTTCTCTGAATGCATCAGGAAGGAGCAGTGTCCACAGTGCACTCAGCCTGAGGAATTTATAAGTGCCACGTGTGACCTCTTCTCTAAAATAATCAGCCCCCCTGCTCCCTTCCAACAGTCGGCCAAATGCCGTCTCCTGGAGCACAAATGGAAACTGCAAGTGTCAAGACCTGGTCCCAGTTCTGAGCCTCACTCTGTACCTTCCTGCCTCAGTCTCCTTATCTCTCCTATGAATGACTGGGACCCAGTGATCTCTAAGGAATCTGGAAAACCTCAAATGTCCACCCCAGTCCAGGCTCCAGGGGTCTCACCACAGGGCTCAGCTGGAATTGGGAAAGGTTGGGTGGGGGTGTTTGAGGAGAGGTCCCTGACACACAGCTTCCCCAGAACCAGGCGTAGGCTGTGCAAGGTCAAGGGTGGCTGCCTCTCCCCAGTTGTGCCCCCAGCTGCCCCACAGATGGTGGGCCAGAGCACTATGCTACCCCATCTGCAGCTTGTGAAGGTGGGGGCTTCCTGCTTCCCTGCCCCCACATCCCCACCCCTTTCCAGCCACTGCCTTGCAGAGAAACGAGTCACATAGTTGACTGGGAGCCAAGCAGACTGATTCTATAAATGCTGCAGCCCAGAAGACCAGGTTGGGGGAGGGCTCAGGGATTCCCTAACGTCCCTCCATGGGGTAGGCGAGTATATGGAAGTGGGAAGGGGCATGCACAGACCTTTGGGTAACCTCAGATAAGACTCTGCCCCTCCCTGAGCCCCAGAGCCACCATCTGTGTAGAGAGAAGATGGGATTGTTGAATTCAGCATCCTATTATCTTTGGAATTTTATAATCTATGGAATTTCCACTCTAGAAACAGAATGATGTGGGGTGGGGCAGGCAGAGAGCCTGAGAAGGATGTCGGGAGAGTCATTCATTCCCCTGGAGCTGGGACATGCCTTACCATGATCCCAGGCTTTATAGATGGGGAAACTGAGGCCTGGAGAAGGGAAGGGATTTGCTTAAGATCATGCAGCTTCTTGGTGGCAATGTTCTTGACTTCCAGACTAAAATTCTTCACCAACTATCTGCCCAGCACCTCCTGCATACAGGGCACTGCGAGGCATCGTGAAAGAGAGAGGTAAACAAGGCCTGTCTCCAGCCCAGAGGAGCTCAGTTGAGTAGACGGAAAAATTAGCACTATTGATGGTTAAGATCATAGGCTGAGTTCAATGCTGGCCCTGGCATTAGTCTATTTGACTTTTTCCAAAGTAACTGAATCTTGGGCCAGCCCCTGGCTCACTCGGGAGAGTGCGGTGCTGATAACATTAAGGCCACGAGTTCAGATCACACATAGGGATGGCCGGTTAGCTCACTGGCTGAGCGTGGTGCTGACAACATCAAGCCAAGAGTTAAGATCCCCTTCCTGGTCATCTTTAAAAAAAAAAAAAAGTAACTGAACCTTTGTGAGCCTCAGTTTCCTCACCTGTAAAATGGGGATAATGTTGGAACATATTTCTCAGGATGACTGGGAAAGCGGAATGAGATCACGTACATAGAGCTCAGCAGAGTTCAGGGGTCAATAAGAGCTTTTAGAAAGCGACCCATGCCACCCAGAGAGGGCAGATGAACTGCTGCAGGAGCTCTGAGAAGGGTGGCCATCAGAAATAAAGGTGGCATTTGGAGGAGAAATTTGCAAAGGAGAGCCTGCCGGGTAGAGGGGACAGCCAGGGCAAAGGTGCAGAGGCTGGGGGGCTCAGGAAGAGTTTGGGAGATTGCCTGCACCTGGAATGACAGGTCGAAGGGCCTCATCCTGAACGAGGCTGCAAGCTCCCATGGGCTAGCAGTGTCCATGGGGACACTATGTGGTCCCCAGCTCTGGGCATGTGCTTCATGGAGGCTCCGAAGCCAGGAGGAAATGCCACTTCAAATAGCAGATTCCAGAGCCCTGGGCCCAGGGAGCACAGGGCCAGGTCTGGAGGGAACTAGGGCTCGAGTAATTGCATAACCAGAACCATCCGCTGGGCTCAAAGCTAAAAATATGCCCCAGGCTATCTCTGCCAGCACCTCACCAGGCACCCAGCGTGGGAAAGGCTGATTCAGCCTGGGCACAGATGCCGGGTGCCATTGGTCCCGGCCCTCTTGGAAAAGAGGCAGATTTCCCTCTAAGAGGACCCCCCAAGGGTCCCAGCATGTGATTACGAGCCTGAGTTCCAGTCCTTACTTTGCCATTGCCTTCTTGGTTTCCTCATCCCTAAAATAAGAATGATCATACTGGCTTATGGGGGCTCAGGATGGGGGCAGGGGTCCAACAAGACCACGTAAAGTGCATGCCAGGCAGACCCCGTAGAAGCTGGTGTCACTCCGAGGCTTGGGCTGGCTCGCTTCAGCCACTGCAGACCTGCCAAGCTATCCTCCGGCCTCTGGTTGAACCTCCAGCATGGGGAGCTCACCCCCTCCCTGGCATGGCCTATCCAGTTGCCTGTGTCAGTATCTCCACCCCAGAACGGCCCTGCAGAAATGGGAAGAAGGGTGCACGGCTCACATCCTCCTAAGTCAGTTTTTTTCCTGGATGAACACTGAAGCCCATTAGCTCAGAGGATGTGGTCTTCAGGAGCCCCTTCCCCAGCTCGGGCTACAAAAGGTGATACCCACGATGCATGGACAACTGAGACCCTGCAAGAGGTCATTACTGTCCCATGCCATGTCTGTCCACACAGCACTACCAAGAGTCTGAAGTGGAAATGAACAAAGAGGAAAATGGATGCCAGAGAGGGGCAGGGAAGAGCCTGAGGACACACAGCAAGCCTGGGACTTCAGAGGCAGTGACATGTAGGCCAAAGAGCCAACCAGAGCTTCAAAGGACAGCATGTGATCACTTACCCGAGGCCCTCGTGCACCAGGAGGTCCAGGTAGCCCAGGCAGCCCAGGGGGACCCTGAAGAGAAAGTAAGAATAAAGTGTCAGACGGTGCCACGTGGCAGCAAAGAATGGGCTCAAGCAGTCATTCAACAATCCTGTCCACAGCTCTGGGCATGGAAACCCCACGGCCAAGAAGAGGGCCCCCTGAGGTCTCTACCCTAAGGAACTCATGCTCTTTGGGGCTTTCAGGCATTTCAGCTGCTGCTTTTCAGACTTTGAAGCCCTCATCTTTTATCACCTGGCTAACACACTAAGTCAGGGTATTACCTCCTCCAGGAAGCCTTCTTTGATCCCTTCCCAAGTTGGGTCAAGTCCCCTCTTTTTTTCTATTTTAAAAACCACTATATTATTTGGGGAATTATCTGCTTAGAAGCCTGTCTCCCCCATCAGATCATGGTCTCCTCAAAGGAACTAATGGGATATGAGTCATCTCTCTATCCCCAGGGCTCAGCCAAATGTTTGATGAAATAAAACAGCAAGAGACCTCAGAGCTCAGCCAAGTTCTCTGCAGAGCCAGATCAGAGAAGGGACTTGGCCAAGGTCACTCCAAACATCTTTGCACCATGGAAAGGCAGCATAGCACAGAGAGCAGAAGCACAGGCTTTTGAATCAGACAGACCTGGGTTCAAATCCCCATGCTTCCACTAACCAGTTGGGTTTGGGCAAGTTCCCGAACCAGCCTGTGCCTGTAAAATGGGGGCAATAATACTCTCCTCCTAGGATTATTTCAGGGATCATATGAGAGATGGTAAAGTTGACCACAGTGCCTGGTACATAACTGGCATTCAGATGCTCTGTCTGTCCCACTGCCACAGCCTGGTCCAGCCTTCACCACCACTCCACGAGAACCTGCCACGGCCCCTCCTCTCATTGGTCTGTCTCCACCTTCTCCCCTCTCCAGTCCTCCTCCACACGCACAGCCTCATTGACCTTCCCAAGGCACCCCCCTGCTCAACAACATTTAATGGCTCCCTATTTCCCTCAAGAGAAAGGCCTAACCCTGAAGGTTGGCATTCAAGGAGCACCTGTCTGGCCTCAGTGTTTTTCCCTTCAGGCAGGAAGGGAGGCAGCCAAGCCTACTTACTAAACTGTGAGCTGAGCTTTGCTCAAATCCTGGTTTTACCACTTAGTAGCTGGGGATTTTGCTCATTTCCTTCCACCTGAATTTTAGATGCTCCCCTTTAAAATGGGTCCAACAGCTTCTGTCCCCACTACCCCGCAGGAGTGAATGAGAATTAACTGAATGCCTGAGGTGAAGAACTGAACCTGAAGCCTTCGAAGGAAGCCAGGCTTTCGAGGATGTGCGAGGCCTGGGGAATGCATTTGTTTCGAACAACCATCAGCGAGATTCCAGGTTTCCTGCCCAGAGTTAAAATCGGTGTTGAAAACCCAGTACATTTTGGCTGGTAATTAATCCAGATCTCACGCTGGGCAGCCTCAGCTCACAGTTCTGGCCTGTGAACACCACGTGCTTGCTCATGCATGGATAAAAATCAGAAGAGAGATCCAGACAGGCAGATATGGGCACCAAGGCCCCACGGTCACTGGGCAAGAGCCCCAGGGGGAGGAAGGAGGGGTTGCTGCATGACCTCAGGCAAGTCTCAGCCATCTCTGAGAATCCAGGTACCTCCCACCTGGGGCAGCCTTCCTTCCATGCAGAGCTGGGGCGGGAGGTGGTGCAAAGGATTGGGTGGATGGTCTCTGGTCCTATGTCCAGTTCTACAGCTTTGGGGTTTGGGACCCTCTACCCCTTTCACTTCCCCAGCTGGCTTTGGTGGGAGCAGTAAAGAATGGTGTAAGACTGCGGGCCTGGGTTCACACCGGGAACCCCACTTACTAGCTGGGTGGTTGTAGGCAAGTTACTTCCTCCTATGTCCAGTTCTACAGCTTTGGGGTTTGGGACCCTCTACCCCTTTCACTTCCCCAGCTGGCTTTGGTGGGAGCAGTAAAGAATGGTGTAAGACTGGGGGCCTGGGTTCACACCGGGAACCCCACTTACTAGCTGGGTGGTTGTAGGCAAGTTACTTCCAGTCTTTTAAGCCTTCATTTCTGTAATTGTAAAATGAGGATAATAATAGCACCTAGCCGACAAATAATCTGTAAAAAGTGCTAATCCTGGTGTCTGGCACACAGTCAATGCTCAAAAGATGTTAGCTGCTATTTCTGTTAAGCAAGCTCCTGGAACCTCCCCAACTCAAATTTTTAAGCCACCCTCCTTCACATCTGTTTTTGAGGAACAGAGAAAGATGTCTCTTACTAGAAGGGCCTTGTTGCCCCAATTGTGCCAGGGGATCCAGAATAAAAGGGAAATGCGGGGGCTAAGGCTAAGCATTGCTGTAGGTGTACCATGCCCTTCGAACAGAGAAGAAACCAGAGAGAAGCTCAGACAGGCAACGTGACTTGCCCAGTGCCACACAGCCAACAAGAGGCAGCACCTGGGTTCAATCCCAGGACCACTGGACTTGTTCTCCTACCCTGGGCAGCTTCCACACAGACAATCTTGGGCAGGTGTGTATCTGACTAAGTGTGTGACCTTGGGTGAGTCCCTTCCCCTCTGCAGCCATCTGTGAAATGAATATCCCAGAACCTTCCTGGCACTGGCATTTCCTGAGTTGCAGGGGGCCGGGATGTGGCGGGAGGGTAATTTCCTCAGCTAGGTTATCAGGCAGGAGAGAGAAAGTGACATTATTCCCATCTCACAGAGGAGAAGTCCAAGGCCCAGGGGTGTGTGGCTTCTCCAGGGCTCCAGGGAGGGACAGGCTCTGTTGTGTGTAGCTCCCTCATGGACCCTGGTGGGGCCACAGCTATAGAGGCCTGGACACTCCCTTTTGGCATTTCTTCTGCCCCAGAAATGGGGGCATCCAGGCCGGAGTCTGACCTCATCCACGCCATCTGCAGAGCAGACTCTAAGTGCCAGTCAGGTCCCACGGCTCAGCCTGGTGATGTCAGCCCACAGCCCAACTCCTTGACAAGGCAGCCCCAGCCCCAGCTCCAAGCCCAGCCAATCCCTCCGCTCCACCAACCTGGGCCACCCAGCCACCCAGCTCCAGCTGCAGGCCTGACCCTTCTCCACTCAGTGCTCACTTGTTTGCAGGCAAGGGAGGGCAGGCACCCCCTGCCCCTCTCCCCTGATCTGAGACCCTGCCTGTTCTCCATGCTGTGGAAAAACGCTGCCATTTCTTTCCAGGGCCTGAAGCCTGAGCGGGTGATTCTGGGATGATTCACGAGGCCGGGGTGGGATTTTCCACTCCACGCTGCAAACAACGGGGCCTCTGAGAGGGCCCAGAGCTGAGGGGGAGGGGAGCGGGGGCTGCATGGCTTGTCTGGAGGAGAAGGAGGCGATCTGGGCTCTGGGTGCATGCAGAGCCATGGAACCAACAAAGTAGCCCCCTCTGGGCTTCCCCAAGGGTCCTGGCCTCCGAGAGCCAGACCTAGGGGACCCCCCATCCCACGGAACAAGTCTACACTTGTGTCCAGCTCCAACAGCTGGCCGGCCAGGCCTTGCAGAAAGAAGTAAGTCCTGGCTGGCATCTCCCTGGCAGGCAGAGGTTTTAAAGGCCTGGTCTCTGAAAGTCTGGAGTCCAGTCCTGACTGTGCTGCTGACTGCCATGTGACCCTGACCTTTTGGACTCAGGGCCTCTGCTCTGTGCCTGTAGCCTGATGGGAAGGGGGTCTCAAGGGACTTCCCACCTCTGACAGTCTGAGCTCATGGTTATTCCCAAGAAACAGCCCACAGGGCACAGAGCCTTCCCCAGTCTCTGTCCTCGGGAGGGGCCTGCTGCGATGGAGCTTCTCAGTGTGAATATAGCTCTGTACAGCCTTGAACAAGCTTCTTCCTCTCCCTGTGCCTCCAGGCCTCAGTTTGTGCAGCTGTGAAAGGGTGATGTAGTACCCATCTTCTGAGACAACTGTGTATGCTCTGATTATTCTCCATTTGCTCCCTGGATCATTCTGCGCCCTGGATGCTGACCTCTGCAGACTACACCCCCAGGCTTCCTTGCCTTCGGGCTGTGGCTGGGTTTGGCCAATGGGCAAGAGAGTGCAGGGTAGGAGAGAGGACAGGGTGTTTCCTCTCCCTGCTCCCTCCCTGCCATGCTGTAGTTTGGAAGCAGCTGTGCCCTTGTATGGCTCCAGCTTCTGTCGGGAGACCCCAGCTCAAGATTTTAACTCTCACTGGATTCTGGTAACCCTTTTCCATCCCTTGGTACCTTCAGGTCTTAGCATGGTAAGTTTCCTGCTGCCTTTCCTAGAAGACTCCACACACTTCACCAGCCTGTTGGTTCCTTTGATGCTGCCCACACCTCTGTAAATAGTGTCTACCTTGAATTCTTCCCAGGTACCCTAGTCCCTGCCTAGAGTTGACTGATAAGGCATGCAAACTGCTTAGCACAAGGTCTGGCACACAGTGCTCAAAAATGATACGCTAAAGACAAAGCAAACGCTCCTCCATTCTCCTGGGTTCTAGATGATGACGGTGTAAGGAGTGAATTTTCCAAGACCTAGCCCCAGTTTCTAACCATCAAAAGTATGAAGGCCCTGGAGACACCAAGAGATGCCCCTCCAGCTATGCTCTGGGGTGGGGCTACCAGGGAAAAAGCAAGCAAATGAAAACAACCCAGGAAGCTTTGAGAGAAGCCAGGGGTGCAGAGGGGGAAAAAGTGGAGGCAGTCCTGCCCCAAAACCTCTCCTACCAGATAACGTGTGTCCCCATCCTCTCATTCATCTAGGCTCTGAAGCTATCCCTTCTCCACCAACTAGTCCCATGTCAGTGAGTATTTTCACAACACAGCTCTCCAAGCAAATGTGAGATTGTGCCCAAATCGTCCTTGTATTCTTAGTGCAACAATGCCCCTGCCTCAACACCCACCATCAGTGCATAATCACAGCCACAGCAATCCACTTGGACCCAGGCTCTAGTGCTGGGTGCTTTCTGTCCCTCATCTCACCGAATGGACACAGAAACCCTGGAAGGGAAGGTGATATCTTATCCCCACTTTACAGAGCCAGAAACAGGCTCAGAGAGGTTAAGTGACTCATCAAAGGTCACACCGCACCAGGCACCTCAAAGGCACTCAATCAACAAGTGTGCAAAGAATGAATGGATTACCCAGCCTCCTCATCCCCCTGGCAGGCGAGTTCTGTAGAACCTCAAGGAGCCTGGCCTGGGAGTCGGGACAACCTGGTTTTTGTAAGGATCAAATTCCATCATTCATCTCACAGACAGTCATAGAGTATCTGCTGTGGGCCAGGCCCTCAGCCGGGTCTCCCCAAGATGACACTTGCAAAAAGTGCAAGCACACGCAAATGCCAGCAGCCTGATCGTGAATAAATAAAGCCTTGACTCGCCTCCTCCCAGGCGTGGGGCTTCTGTGTAGCTTCTGTGAGCTTCTGTGAACCGCGGCCTCCCCGCCCCAACTCACCCAGGGCCAAGCTCAGCTTTTCCATACTCCCCCTTCCTGGAGCTCCCACAGAGCTCCCTTGCTCAGCAGCTACAACTCCTGGCAGGCTTCAGCCCAGACTCTGTCTCAGCTTCTGCCAGTCGGTCTCATGCCCCCCACCAAACCATGCAGAACAGGTCCACACAGACACAGCCACTGCAGCTCTCTCAGGCACTGCAAGTTCCCACGGTCATTTCTAAGGAGAGAGGAAGAAATTTCCCCAAAGCCACTCAGCAAAACTACATTAGATAGCTCAACTAGCTTCCTCTCTATGAGATCGTTATATGCAAATTCTCAGGTCATTCTCCCAGTATAGGAGGTGGGAGGATTATTATCTTACATTCCACAGAAACTGAGGCTCAGAGGGGATCAGAGTCACAGAGCTAGTAAGGGGTAGACTCAGGATTTGAACCCAAGTCTGTGTGGCCCCAGATGGGGACAATTAAGCCCTGTGCCCCAAGCAGCACAGCTTCTGCTCTGCTGGGCTTAGATCTTGAACATATAAGGGGGTTGGGGAAGACAAGAGAGGACAGAAGGAGTGGGAGTTCACTTCACCACTGCTCAAAGATGCCACATCCACTGTGCTATTCTGGTGTCCAGTGAAAAAGAATGATCAGTTTGCCACCAGCCACACACTGGACAAAGATTCTAGTAGCTTCTTTGTTCCTATTGAGGTGGGGGGAGGGTGGGGAAAAAGGACAGCATGAGGCAGGGATGCCCCAGGGCAGGTCGATGTCCTCCCTCGTGCCCTCAGCAGGCAGGGCTGGAGAAGCAGGAAGAACCTCAGCCCTGGCTGGAAGTCAGGGACCTGGGTGTGCATCCCAACTCCTTCAGGAACATGCCAGGTGCCCTTGGCCAAGTCCTTTGTCTCTCCAAGCCCTGCTCGCTCATCTGTGGGGCAGGGATTAGCACAAACATCCTGCCCTCTTCAACTAGTTTCCATGAGGTCCTAATGGGAAATGCCATGCCCGTGGCAGTAGCTCATAAACTTGACAGGTTATCGAAACAGAAGACGCTTTAGACATTGAGCTCTTCCTTTGCAACCAGGGAGAGGGCCTGACTCCTCTCTGAAACCCCAAATCTCCCAGTCCTGAGGCCCAGAGCCTCGGAATGGACACTTAGGGGGTTGGGATGGAATGTGCTGGTCTTGGCGCTTTAGACATTGAGCTCTTCCTTTGCAACCAGGGAGAGGGCCTGACTCCTCTCTGAAACCCCAAATCTCCCAGCCCTGAGGCCCAGAGCCTCGGAATGGACACTTAGGGGGTTGGGATGGAATGTGCTGGTCTTGGAGTCCAGAGTCTGGGATGTAAACTCTGACTCTGCCACCTTACATGCTGTGTGACCTTGGGCAAGTCTTGGCCTCTCTGGGCAGTCTCCTGTCTCCGCACCTGCCTAATGCGGAGGGCTGAACGTACACATCTGTCTACTGCTCAGGCTGACTCTAGAGCTTTCTTTGATGATAGAGAAGTTCAAAGATATTTGGCAGGAGGCCTCACCTCCTGCTGACCCCAGGGCCCCAAGCCCCATGGGAAAAGGCAGATCCTACTCCCTAAAAAACTGCTCCTGCTCCAGATCTGCTTGCCTGGAGATGCCCTTCCCCTCTCTCCATACCACACACAGCCTTGGGAGGGAGGGCCGGACCCCTCCACTTGGCCGGGACGGGCCATGGGGCTAGGGTTGAGACCGTGGACCTCACCACCCTCAGTCAGAGGGACAATTCACCCCCTTTGACCCCACAGTCAGCAAGCCCATCACACACACAACTTGGGAAGTTGAGCTATCAGAGCCCAAAGATACTTGGTGCCAGAGTTGGTCTGGGTACCCTGGAGGGGTGAAAAGGCTTCCTCGTTCTTTCCTCAGGGAAATGGTGTCTCCCAAATCTCTGCACTGCCAATTTTAGAACATGGAACCTGAGCAGAACATTGACATAATTGCAAAGCAATGCATACAATTTCCTTAAGTTCTGCAATATGGTTATAATAAAAGTGGACTCTCAGTCCCCTTGGAGACAGGCTGCATAAATATTATTCCTAATGATTATTAAAACTCATTAAATGTGTTTGTAAGGCCTGGGAATTCCCAGCATCTGTCACTGTCTCCAAATTGTAGGGAGCCCTAACCCCAAACACAGAGCCCAGTGGGAGACCCGGCTCCGGGCAGGAGGGAGGGAGGCCAAAACATGGTGGTCATTTCCAAGGCAGGAGGAGAACAGAACAGAGGCCTGAGCCTTCTGGAAACTCCATCCCACCATTCCCCACCCGGAGGAATTGGCCTCCAGCTGTGGGAAGGTCGTTGCCCCTGGAGACGGTCCCAGGCAAGCCGGAGCCATCGACCCTGAGACCATCTCCTGCACACGAAATGTTCTTTCTTTTCCCTTTCCTTGTTCTTTCTGGCCCAGGCTAACCTTCCTCATCCCAAACTCCTCTATCAGGGGCCACAAATCAAATGCCTACAGGCACCAGCCAAGAGGTAACATAAATGGGTGGAAAGACTGATTGGAAGTCTCCATTGCGACAGGAGGGACAAGGATAGATGGAAGTGGGCTTGTCCTGTCTAAAGGGGTGGCCCAAGGGCCATGCATTTCCCACTTTGCAAGAGAAGCTGGTCACTGAGTCTTTTATAAGAAATCGCTCACATTTTTTAAATGTTAGTAACTTAATAGATTTTTTTTTTTTTAAAGAATGCTGCATGAGCCAAACAAAACATATCAGGGCTACCCATGAAGGACCTTTGTCCACAGCTCCCGGACAAGCCAATAGGCCAGAAGGAGCCGTGCTGCATGAGTCAGGAGAGCTGGGCTTGGAGGCTGCTCAGCCGCTCACTCTGAGTGGCTTGGGGCCAGTCAGTTAATGGCTTTCCTTGGACCTCTGCAGTTGGGTTAGCAAAGAATGACCTTGGACCTGGACCAACCAAAGCCCAGGGGTGCTCTTCACCTGAGGGTGACCTCCAGACCTCAATCTATCCCACTGGATCATGAATCTGCAGCAGGATGTGTAGCAATGGAGACAGCAGAGCCCCAGGATCAGGGCCTGGGTTCCAGCTCCTGGCCTGAGGTGCTCCTTTCCTCCTGCCCCTACCAGGCGCAACCACTTGACCAAACTGCCCCATAGTCCCTCACTCAAGCTCCAAACAGCATGCAGACCCCACCCAGTCTTACCGGCAAACCACAGTCTCCCTTGGGCCCTGGAGGCCCCATCAGCAGGGGGAAAGGTGTGGGTCCCACCAGGTGGAAGAACGGATAGCCACTGCTTGTGGGCCGGGGGCTCGAGGACAGGAACTGCGCTGGGGCCAACACCAGGGCTGGGGTGGTCTGCTGACTGGGCTGGGACTGTCTGGGGGCTGGATCGTTCAATGGGACATCCCTAGATGGCTTTCCCGGTCTGAGAGGGATGGGCTTCTGGGGGCTGCTCTTGGGTACATCTTTCTTTGTGGCTTCTGATCCAGTGGGTTTCTTGCTTCCAGGAGGGGATGAACCAAGAGCAAGCGTGGGAGGTGCCGTGCTGGGAGTCCTGGTGGCTGAGGCTGGAGACACTGCTGTGGCTGGTGGCCGAGCAGCCCTGGTAGAGCCAGGACTGGGGGCAGGAGATGGGGACAAAACAGTGGACGGGGGAGGTTTGTGGGGGCTGGTGTGGGCAGAGGCGAGCTTACTGGCATGACTGGTCATCTTGGCCTCAGTCAGGGCTACTGTGGGAATAGGCTTTTTAGAGGAGCTGGAAGTGGGAGATAGGGGCCAGGCGCTGGGTGGTGGAGTTCTGGGTGTTACAGGGTTCCTCTGGATTGGCTTCACCGTGGGACGGGAGATTTTGGCAGGAACTGGGCGGGAAGTGGACAGCACTGGCTTCTGAGTGGGTGGGGCTGACTTTTTGAATGAAGGTGAAGCTGTTTTCTGGGTAGGATGAGGGCTTTTGATGGGGGCTAAAGGCTTCGTGGGGAAACTTTTGGGGATTTTGATGGCTGTGATCTTCCGCAATGTCAGGGCAGCTGCAGGGCGAGGAGGTCTGGCAGAGTCAGCTGGAGCGGCCGGGGGCAAGGGGGACAGTGCTTTCCTGGCTGACAACTTGGCAGGTGGCAGTGGGGTCCAGGCTGGGCCTCCTGCTGCAATATGCTGGGGAGGGTCTGTGGGGCTAGTCCTGAGGGGCTTGGCAGGTGTAGCAGGTGCCACAGTCACCCTGGGCTGCCTGCCTGCTGGCTGTGACCCCAGGGCTGTTGTGGCAGTGGTCAGGTTCTCCAGGCCTATCAGGGTGAGGTCGGTCTGGAAGGTGAAGAGGGGTCCCAGCTGGGGCCGGTACATGTCAGCCTGTCCGCACTGCTTTCTCAGGTGGGTACAGTAATTGTGAGCGACCTGCGTCACGGGGTAGATACTGAACTGGCACAGGGCACCTTCAAACTGGACCGCATGCGGGCTCATCTTCCCAAAGAGGAAGGAGCCCTCGGGGTCGAGTGTGGGGTCCCTGTGGAAAGGCAGCGGGACAGGCACGCGGTGCTGCCCACAGGCCGTCACCAGAGTGACCGTGCGGCTGCGGAGCTCCAGGGCCAGGTGGTGCCAGCGGCCGTCGTGCATGTCGAGGTCAAAGGCCACAGAGCGCCGGGGCCCCAGGTGGACGACCATCTTGCCAGGGAGGAACTGCAGGCCCAGCTGCAGCTTGTGCTTCCGGTTGCGGACGGCAAAGAGGAAGGCATGGTTCACCCGGTGGGAGCAGAGGCTCAGCACCAGCGCCAGCTCTGTGCCCAGGGCGGCAGGAAGGACAGCGGCCGTGGGGGCCTGGAGCCGGGCCCGCTGCGTAAAGATGAAGCCCGATTGGAATGGAATGACTCCCGGGGGTGCGGGGCTCCAGCCGCCCCCTGCCTTTGTCCAGCTGAGGCCCAGCTGCTGGAGGACGTCCACATCTGAGAGGGAGGGGAGAGGGAAGAGGACATAGTCAGGGCCTGCTCCAGCCCCAGACCCCTCCAGGTGCCCAGGCAGTGCGGACAGTCCACCCGCAGCCACCTGGCTATCTGTTCCCTTCACCTCAAAGTAGCTCTGCCCGTGGTGCTTGCTCAGAGTGCAGTGTTGGGACATCCAGTGGGGACTGCAACCCTTTGTCTGGCTGAATGATGTTGCACATCATGGTTAAAAGCACAGACTCTGGAGCCAAACGTCCTGGGTTTAAATCCCAGCTCTGCCACTTACTAACCCTGTGACTTTAGTGCTTCAGTGTCCCCATCTTCTAAATGGGATAATAATAAAACCAATCTCAGGATGTTGTGATGATAATGTATGATGATGATGTATGAATACACTTTTTAAAGCATCTAGCACTTTCGAATAGCTACTAATGCTAAAAATAATGATAATCACCGAATGCTAGTGCTCAGAGTGTTAGTGGCTGTCCAATAGTGACTTGTCACACCACTTTTCTCTACCTCAAAAGCCACCTCTTCCAGGAAGCAGTCCCAGGAGTGAGGGACCAGCGAATGGATGTGTCACCAAAGCTTGGTAAGGATGTTCAGGGGCCTGACTGATATCACCACCTCCTCAGGAACTCACCCAGTCTTACCACCCTTGAGATCTCTCTGGCCAGAGCAGGCTGGGGAAGCTGCTATCTGCTGTCAGAAAGGAGATAACATTTCTGCTAATTCCTCCTCCCTGTGTGGCTCTTGAGGGAGCAGAGAAAATAATAAAGGCACCCCTACAACCTCTGTCCTCTAGCGTGGTGTTCGGACATCTGACCACAGTCTGGCCAGGTCACATCTACCCAGTGATTACAACAGCGGGGCTTGCCAGAGCAAAAGGAGACTTCCAGTGCTTATGGAAAGGCCTCCTGACCTTGTGTCTCCCAGGTCACTTGACCCCCTTCCTTGGCTGAGCTGCCATCCTCTGCAGAGGTGGCCTCCCCAGCCCCAGAGAGGCTGCCTCTGGAATTGGGGTCTGGATCAGATCCTCAGTGCCCCTCCCGTGAGCTCAGCAAGCTAGCCCCTGAGTGTTAAATGCTCTCTCCCTACCAGCTGGTGCCAAGGCTGTGCTGGGGACTGAACACAGCACTTGGCACTTAGTAGGCCCTCTGTCGACAACTGTGAGATGGATGGACAGATGGATGGGCCACTGGGATACACTGAGAACCTGGGTGCTGGCAACATGGCACAACAGTTCCATAGCAGGCTCTGGAGTCAGAAGGCCAAGATCAAGAGGAGGACAAGACCACCCGTGAGTCTGGACTCTGGGCCTCAGGTCCCCCTGCTGTAAAACAGAGCTATGAAGACTGCCTACATCACAGGTTTGCTGGCAGGGTGAAAAGGCCATCTTCTCACCATCTTCACCTAAGCTCAAGTCTCTTCCTGACCCTGGGCCTCTATTTCCCTGCCTATAAGAGGAGGCAGCAGAACCAGATCTTGTCACGGCACAAAGTGTTAACAACATCCTACAAATTCTACAGCTCCAGGTTGCTATTTCAGGTTGGCTTGGATTTAACACCCTTACTCTTCCCTAGGGCCCAGGAGTCTTTCGTTTCACTTCAAATTCCTCCTTCCCCTCCTTTCTCTGCCTGTCCCTAGGTTCTAAGCTAAAATAAACTACTGCTTAAGGATCCCCTTAGTAGCAGTAATCTCATATGTTTTAATCATTGACACTCTTATTATGCTGAAATACTATTCACTATAAACCACTTAAAAACAGGAGGAGCCACTTGGTTGGGGAAAAGGTGGGGCAGGAAGCCACTTGTTCCCCTTCCCCTACCCCATCTCTGACATCCCCTTGAGTCCCTAGGCCTGTCCCCATGCCTCCCCCACACAAGCGTACAGACGCTCGCACTTGCTCAGGGAGAATCACAACTGGCCAGGCCAGGCGGCACGGATGAGGTTCCCCTTGTCACCCTCTCTGAGTGGGCTTCAAAGCTGATGACCAGCAAGTCTCCTGGCATCCTCTGAAGACCATCTGCAGCCAAGGAGCAAAGCCTCAAATTCTGTTACCTGGAGCTGCCATGAGTCTCTGACCACTGTGAGCCCCATGGGAGATAGGGAACGACTGTTCTTGCCCATTCTTTTCAGGTTAATAAAATAATTAACAATAAGAAGAACTAATACTTATTGAACACTTAATATACATCGAGTGCTTTGCATGCATTATCTCACTTGATTCTCTCAACAGTCTATGAATTTATTATCCAGCTTTACAGATGAGGTTCAGAAAATTAGATATAATAACTTGCTCACGGGCCGGCCTGTGGCTCACTCGGGAGAGTGCGGTGCTGATAACACCAAGGCCACAGGTTCGGATCCCATATATGGATGGCCGGTTAGCTCACTGGGTGAGCATGGTGCTGACAACACCAAGTCAAGGGTTAAGATCCCCTTACCGGTCATCTTTAAAAAAAAAAAAAAAAAATTAAAAAATTAAATAAATAACTTGCTCAAAATCATGCAGCTTATAGAAGGCACAGCTGGGGTTTGACCGAGGCCACCTGCCCCCAGGGTCTTTGTTCTTAGCTACTATGCTAATACTGCTCTGGAGCCTCCCAGGCTCTCTGGAAGGCAGGGTGGGGACGTACCCGGGCACAGCTGGGGTTTGACTGAGGCCACCTGCCCCCAGGGTCTTTGTTCTTAGCCACTATGCTAATACTGCTCTGGAGCCTCCCAGGCTCTCTGGAAGGCAGGGTGGGGACGTACCCACAATCCCATCAGGGTGAAGAGATAGGGGACAGGGAATGAATTCAGCCCAGTGCCAAGATGGAAGGACCTGGCCAGCTGGCCTCAGCAAGATCCTTTATTACATAAACCTGGATCCACGCAGCTCCAGCCTCTCCCCAACCCCGCCCCCCCCACCCCACCCCCAGTGCCTGACTCAGGACTCTGGACAGCTGTTCACCTACTTTGTGGGGGAAACAGCAAGCTTGGAAAATATGACATTTGCACAAAATGTTGCCAAGCAGCAGAAGCCTCTTCCGGGCATGGCCCTCCCCTCCCAGGGGCCCAATCCCTTCCTGGTGGCCAGGTCAGGCTATGGGGACACCCAAGTGCCCGGCTGCCAGCCCCAGCACACAGGCCAAGCATGGGGAAGGGGGGAAGGGTGGCTATTTCAAGAGGCATTGTGGCTGCTTGACAAACAGATGTGGGAGAAGTTCCAGTTTCCATGGGCAGCTGTGCAGCCATCCCACTGCTGCCCTGGCCCCCTGGACAGCTCCTCAGGGACAGGAGGGAAAAGCAGGATCTCACAGGAAGGGGAGAGTGGATCCTAGGCTGGGTCAGCAACAACTGTGGCTTTTAGTGCCTCCTCTCAGCAGTCCTTAGAGCGTCCATCGGACAAATAGGGACAACTGAGGTTTACTGAACCAAAATGACTCATTCAAATTCTGTGCCAGGTAGGAAGGCAAGGATCACCCTTTCACACTGCATTGAGTCCTTCCTACCCCTTACAACACTCCAAATGTGATTCTTTCAAGCTCAGAAAGAATTTGCCAATGACCAGCTCCATTCTACTGATGGAAAAACTGAGGCAGTGAGTTCCACTTAGAAGCACAGACGTCTCCTACTCCTGAGTTCTCTCACCCTTTCTGTCCTCCTCTGTTTCCCCTGGACAAAGAGAAGAGAGGATTACCTTTAGGAGCTCCTTGGGTGGCAGCCAGGTGACAGGCAAATGAGACTAAGATCCAGGCGAAGAGAAACCCCCTAGAGACCAGGAAACACAAGCAGACGTGGCATCAGCTTCCTCCCCTGGCACCCACATCTGGCTAAAGGAGCCAGGCGTGGATCACCCAGCCCCAGTCTCACCCGTGTGGCCCAGTGGGAGGCAGGAGGCTCAGTGCAGGCTCCAGGACCCCATCAGAGCAGCCCACACTCCCAGGCCTCCAGGCACAGCCTCTCGAGCAGCACCTGCCTGCACGGTACAAACACAACCTTTGTGGCTTTTAGTGCCTCCTCTCAGCAGTCCTTAGAGCGTCCATCAGACAAATAGGGACAACTGAGGTTTACTGAACCAAAATGACTCATTCAAATTCTGTGCCAGGNGACAAATAGGGACAACTGAGGTTTACTGAACCAAAATGACTCATTCAAATTCTGTGCCAGGTAGGAAGGCAAGGATCACCCTTTCACACTGCATTGAGTCCTTCCTACCCCTTACAACACTCCAAATGTGATTCTTTCAAGCTCAGAAAGAATTTGCCAATGACCAGCTCCATTCTACTGATGGAAAAACTGAGGCAGTGAGTTCCACTTAGAAGCACAGACGTCTCCTACTCCTGAGTTCTCTCACCCTTTCTGTCCTCCTCTGTTTCCCCTGGACAAAGAGAAGAGAG
Organism: Galeopterus variegatus; assembly: GCF_000696425.1. NCBI lineage: Eukaryota > Metazoa > Chordata > Mammalia > Dermoptera > Cynocephalidae > Galeopterus > Galeopterus variegatus. The sequence goes on from NW_007729192.1 coordinate 129,190, forward strand.
GATTACCTTTAGGAGCTCCTTGGGTGGCAGCCAGGTGACAGGCAAATGAGACTAAGATCCAGGCGAAGAGAAACCCCCTAGAGACCAGGAAACACAAGCAGACGTGGCATCAGCTTCCTCCCCTGGCACCCACATCTGGCTAAAGGAGCCAGGCGTGGATCACCCAGCCCCAGTCTCACCCGTGTGGCCCAGTGGGAGGCAGGAGGCTCAGTGCAGGCTCCAGGACCCCATCAGAGCAGCCCACACTCCCAGGCCTCCAGGCACAGCCTCTCGAGCAGCACCTGCCTGCACGGTACAAACACAACCTCACTTTTCACAGATCGATAAACCAAGGTCACAGGGCAGGAAGCAGTGGGCAGGAAGCCCTGTCCCGGCATCAGGAGATCCAAGATCCAGCTCAAAATCTGGTGCTTGACTCTCTGGGCCTCAGTCTCCCCATCTGTACTATCACCTCATGATCTTGAGACCTTTCCCAAAGTCCCAGTCAATGCGCAGCAGAGCCAGGACTGAAAGGTCAGCAGAAAGACCAGACAGTCTGCTTGGATAACCAGTCTCCTCAAAGGACGGAGAGAGAGAAGACCCCTTAACCAGGGCTAGTACTGTGCTAAGGCAGCTGTCTACCTGGCTTTATGCTGATGGAAAATGGGAGGAGAGAAAACAGAGGAGAGAATGGGGAGTGGGGCAGACCCAGGTGCAAACCTGGCCCTGTTGCTTACCAGCTGTGTGACCCCAGATGAGTCACCCACCCTCCCTGAGCTGGTCTTGTCCTCTACAACATAGGCTGACACTCCCTATCTTGCTGACCAGGTGTGAGGATTAAATAAGGGCTCTGCCTGGAGCCAGCCACGAAAATGCTCCCTAGGCAGTCCCCACATTGTGGGGCCAGGAGGGGTTAAACCTCTGCCCATCGGCTCCTGCCAAGAGGGGCAGAGGCAACGATCTGATTTCACCTTCCTGTAGGAGCAGCCACCAGTGACACCGGAAGTCACCCGGGGCATCTGATCCGCAAGCGGGCAGAGGGGAGGGCAGCACGTGGCCAGAGACAGCCGGGATGTAGGCAGAGAGAGCTGCGCCAGGTGGGTGGTGAGGACTAAAGCTGAGACAGACAGGCCCAGATCCATTTCCAAGAGGAAAGCTAGGGTGGTGTGCTTCAGGGGATCACGTAATCCAGGAAACCCGTCTGGCAGGGTTGATATCCGGAGCCCCAGGTTCTTCCCAGGCTTCCCGGGCGCCTTGGAGGACAAGCTCACACACTCTGTCAGCTTCTCCAACTTTCAAATTTAATAACAATTATGATTAATAGCAGTTAGGACTTGGGCACTGTGAAAGACACTAGTGGTTACCTACCCTCAGCCATCCCTCCTTCCCGCTGATCATGTAGGATACTGGATGAATTTGGGTGGGTCTAAGCCAATCCTGGGAATTTCATTTGTTAAGCCAATTAGGCATGTATACATGACCAAAATGTGGCAATGAGATGTGAGGGATGCCTGTCAGTGACCCTGGGAAAGTGTTTCAGAGTGTAGCCTCTATGTGTTGTTGAATGAGGACATACTGCTTGGAGCTGCTGCAGCCATTCTGCATACATGAGGCAACACGCCCCATGAGCATGTGAGGACGGCAGAATAGAAAAATCGTGCATATTTAATGACACTGTTGAGATGCTAAATTAACCAACCCTGGTACTGCTCTTCCTTGGGGCCTCTTGATATGGTGAGAATAACCCCTTATTGTTTAAATCATGTTGAGTTGGGTTTTCAGTTACTCGCAGCATTAGGCAAACTAGCTGAAACGGCACTGGGATGCTGACAATGGCCTCTCGAAAGCCTTCTCCATGCTGCTCCCCTCATCTAGACACTACTCCTTTGCCTGGTCACTTCTTACACATCTGTTAGATCCCAGCTCGGGTGTCACCTGCTACAGCCCATTGCACATACCTCACCAAAGTGCATACCACATGTGTGTTCATTGTCTGTTTTCCTGTCTATTTCCCTTTCTAGACTAAGTCCTTGAAGGGCAAGGACATCTGTCTCATTTATTCTTGTATTCCTAGCAGCTGGCAGGCACATAATAAGCACCCGGTATATTTTTGCAGGATGATGAATATTATCTGGTATTATAGGACTCTGAACTTTTTTTTTTTTTTTTTTAAATATGACAGGTAAGGGGATCTTAATGCTTGACTTGGTGTTGTCAGCACCACACTCTCGCAAGTGAGCTACCCAGCCATCCCTATATAGGGATCTGAACCCGTGGCCTTGGTGTTATTAGCACCACATTCTCCCAAGTGAGCCACGGGCCGGCCCTAGGACTCTGAACTTTTTTTTTTTTTTTTTTTTTTTTTTTTTTTTTTTTTTTCCG